>NC_058405.1:62770663-62909298 GCF_002201575.2 Neomonachus schauinslandi | reverse complement strand
GAGAGAGGAAGGAGGGAGGGGGGAGAGAGGAAGGAGGGAGGGGGGAGGAGAGGAAGAGAGGCAGGGAGAGACAGAGAGAGATGGAAGGCAACCGTTCTGTTTCGGCTTTTATTTGTTTTGCTTTGTTTCCAGGGAGAGAGGGATAAATAGCTCTTCTGGGTCCTCTCCCTTGACACAGGCATACGGTTCTTGCCATGTCTGGGGAGGGATGGGAAAATATGGATCCGATGGCTCAATCGTTACTCCAGGGGGAGCAGCATGCCAGGAAAAGGACATGTAAATCCAGAAGCACTAGTAATCAAAGGGCCATTTGCTCTGTGCAGGGAAAGCGGGGCTGTGTTTCCCAGCCCTCTGTCAGCTCCGACAGTAACAACCCTCTATCATAACTGAGGTTTGATATGATGCCTTTTCCAAGTGCCCCAGGCAATCAGCCAGTCCTTCTGCCATGCTTCCAATCAACGTATACCTCTTCTACTGCAGAGCTTACAGCAATGCATTATAACTATTTGGTTGTAGACGTGTATCCCAAACTTGATCGTTGGTTCCTCAAGGCCCATCTTACTCATCCTGCTAAGCACATAGCAGGTGCATACAGTGTCGGGCCTAAAGTTTCATGGGCTGCCTTGATATCTTTGAGCCTCAGTAGGCCCCAAAGGCCTAGCTCTGAGTCCCGTACTCTTGCAAGATATGCCTTGCACCCAGAAGGAAAGGCTGCTCACCTGACTAGCTTCCCTGTTCACCAGGTCAGCTGCACCTCACCGGGTCCTCAACCTAACCGCTCTCAGCTCCCTTCCAGCCCACAAAATTATTCAGGCAAGTCAATCGCATCCTCCTGCAAGACCGGGGACACTTCCCCCTCTGGTTACTACAAACCTTGCCTCCCACTGCCCCTGCTGGTTCGGTCTGCTCCCAGGTGCATCCCGAATGTGGCTTTGCATGCCTTGCAGGATCCTCCCCCAGCCTGTGAGTAGATGACCAATGAACTGCTGTCATCCCATCTGGCCAGTGCCGGGTGTCGGGTGTTCACCATCTCATGCTACTTAGGGTGGGGGACCCTCTCTCATCAGTGAGGTGATCAGAAAGTGCTGAATAAACACTTGATAAAAAATACTTGATACCATGATTGATAGGATATCATCATATCATCAAAAAAGACTACAGGGGCACCTGGGTGGCTCAGTTGGTTAAGCATCCGACTCTTGGTTTCAGATCAGTTCATGATCTCAGGGTCAGGGGATCAGGTCCCACGTCGGGCTCCCTGCTCAGCACGGAGTCTGCTTGAGATTCTCTCACTTCCTCTCCCTCTGCCCTTCCCACTTGTGCTCTCTCTCTCAAATAAATAAGTCTTTTAAAAAAAAAAGTTTACATTATACATCTCTATGTTTCTTAAAGGTGCTACATTTTAGGATGTTCTTTGGAAACATTTCCATTCTACAACAACTGGAAGTTCAGAATGTGAAATGCTTAGATATCTACAAACATATTAACCAAACCAGCCACTCCTTGATTGTTGCATGTAAAATTTTTACTGTTGTAATCGAAATAAACAATTCTTTATACACTATTAAAATTAAAGTGTGGTAAGACTGAGAGACTTTTTTTCTTTTGACTTATCAGTATACTTCTAATCCGCCTCAAATAACCTGGATGACTTCCAGAATTAAAATGTTAAATAGAAGCAGAAGGCAATTATCCATTGAACAAGCTCTCTGAAACACAGAATAACTAAATCCAACGCACTGGACAGAAAAGCTAATGGAGAAGTGTATTTCAGATCAGAGTAAGGAGGGGTAGGAGTTGCCCCTGAAGGGAACATACATTTCAAAAACTCATGAACTGCACACAATAGGTGTCCACTCAAAGAGCATATCCATGTGTCAGGAATGTTATAGAAAACAATCCAGATCTGCTCTGAAGTTCTATTAGATTCTTTTCTTTTCCCTTTCCCATGTTCTGGGGTCAGCCTTCTCTCGAACCCTTCTGTAATAGCTGAAAGCCATATCCAGTGAGGCCTCTACCTATTTCTGCAGATTGCTTGGGGCCCCTCTCTCTCCCTTCTTGTTAAGCTGTGGGTCACACACCTGTCTCACCCCAGGATTCTCCTATGTAGCCCCAAGTGGTAAAAGACCCCTTCATCTTTATCTCCACTAGGTGGCAGTGTTTTTAAAGGCTTCGAGGAGGACCAGGGAGGGGGTTGCATTTTAGCACTGCAAACAAATGAAATATTAGGCCTCCTAATCCCAGAGCCCCCTGCAGTGGGGAGCTTCACGGGAGTTACTACCTCCTTATTATCTACGGCCATTTGTCAAAGCCAGTTGGGTCCCTCCTTCTGGGCCCTCCCTTCATTTACCCCTTCCTGCGCCCCAAACTTTTCCTTAATCCCATAGCACTTGGGGTTGGCCTTGCAAACTTAAGTCTCTTTTCTCTGTTCTTTGAGCATTTCTGCTTTCTCCCTTTCTTACTGGTGTTCATTCTCTGGGGGTGATCACGGCCAGAGGCACTGTGATAATCCCCCCTCCTTGGGACCCAATTAAAAAAAAAGTTTTCTTGCTCAGGGACTTAGATTTGTGCCTTCCTCTGGTGTTCACTGGCTCAAACCTCAGTCTGCTTTTTAAAAAATAAAACAAACTTATTTAAAATATACTATTAGACTATGTTCCAAAAGACATTGCTTTAAAAACAACTTTTCATCCACTTACCATGAGCTTCATATCTTCTTAGAGACGCTTTGAGCCAAAATATTAAAATAAAAAGCCCACATTAGTGGTTTAAGAAAGAATATATAAGATACACCACTCTGCTGCCTTAAAAAAAATTATATATTTTCCAAGAAGAGTCAGAGCCAGCTTCTCTCAAAATCAAAACTCAGAGTGTCCAGCTGTGGGTTCAAAGAGCTGAGTTCAGATTCAGAGTCTGGATCTTGACCGGGCTATGACTCAGATGTCAGCTCTGTCATGGCCCATTTACCAAGGCCAAGGCTTTGCTTAATCAAGCTCTTTGTCCTCTGACCACTTGCCCGAGGCGAAATGAATCAATTAACTTACTCATTTTAGTTACGGGTAGATCTTGAATTAGTGGTCGTGCTTGTGTTAGAATGTGATTTTCCTGAATGTTAAGGGTTTATTTCTTTATACCAGAGGCCTCCTAGTGGCAGAAAAACAGCAAACCAGATGGACCTTCAGCAATTTTTCTTCTAAGATACGTGTGGGTGAATTAGATTGTAGCACAAGCTTGTGTGACTTTTCTGTTAGAAATTGATTAGCATCCCAGCGTCTCCACTCCTCACACATTAACGTGGGAGCAGACGTGGTTCAGTTATAGGTATATTGAAAATGGCATTAGGCCAAGAGAAGCCCAAGTTCTATCTTGGCTATAAACTCCCTGCCGATGCAGTTCTTTTTCTTCTTTGGTTTTTACATATGTAGTTATTGTTTCTTTCATGGCCATCACGCCTAACCAGAAATTATGTATAATGTACTCACTGCTAAATTTTAAGTCTTCACTTACCACCTTCTTTTGATCCAGAAGTCTTCTAAGTCTTATTTGATCCTGAGTGTTGCTTAGAAAACAATTACGGCACAGTGAAGAAAGGAAAGACGGCGCTTCCTTGATTCAGAGGAGCCTTTGAGTTAAACAGAAGGGACAGAGAATAAACATGCCGGTTTTGATGGATGCTCCTCACCTTCATTTTTGTCTGTGAAGAGGCAGAAAAGGGAGAGGCTCAGACTCCAATGGGAGAGCTGAACACAGGGGTTGAAGTTAGGAACACGCAGTTCTGGGTTCGGTTTAGCTGCTAAATTGGCGCTTGACCTTGAGCAAGTTACAATGTAAAATGAGAGATCTGATCATTCTTTTGTTTTCTCCTCAAAAAAAAAAAAAAAAAAGCTGCATGGTTTTGTAATGAGACTGAGAACATGAACATGATTATCAGTAGTCTAATCAGGCCAGTATCCGGAAATGCTCTGCTGTAACATGTTAGCCGAAACTATACGAGGTAAACTTCTCAAGGATTCAGCAAACCCCAGCAGCTATATAGGTGAAAAGATGCACCATTCTGCCAGGGATTAACTTTTCCCTATTTCTTGTTCCTACACTTATATAAAAATAACACCCTGAAGCCTTAATAACGGTTCAGCTGCACTAACCAGGACTGGGTCATGTCAGAACAACCTGATATCAAGCTTTCCAATGTGATAAATCAATCTAAGCCATCAGTTTTTAATCATTTCCTTTTCTTAGATTCTGTAGAATTTCTCTTCTGCCATCTTAGAATTCATTAAGTAGCAAAAAATCCAACATGTTCAAACCTATAATAAAAATCTGACCTATCCTTTTAAGATGAATTTCAGGGTACAGTGAGTTTGCCAAGGAGCATGCAAAGACCAGGACCCTTTTAGAGGTCATAACAAAGGATAAT
Organism: Neomonachus schauinslandi; assembly: GCF_002201575.2. Classification (NCBI taxonomy): domain Eukaryota; kingdom Metazoa; phylum Chordata; class Mammalia; order Carnivora; family Phocidae; genus Neomonachus; species Neomonachus schauinslandi. Next base: position 62,904,881 of record NC_058405.1, on the reverse strand, counting down.
GGACCTAAGTCCAGTTGCCTTTCTTCTTTTAAAGAGAAAAGGGTTTTTTGTTTGTTTGTTTTTGTTCGGTTTTGGTTTTGGTCTAGGTATTTTCCAGAGTGTCTTGGATCAAATGTTGATGTATAATAATGGCAAATAGAAGTATAAGATATAGCATCATGACTTGCTGCCACCAAAGCAGGATTGATCTGAATTAGATTTGCCATAGAAATACCTCCTATGGGGGGTGGGGCGTGGCATCTGGGTGGCTCAGTCAAGTGTCCGACTCTTGATTTTGGCTCAGGTCATGATCTCAGGGTCATGAGATCGAGCCCTGCATTAGGCTCCACGCTCGACAGGGAATCTTCTTGAGATTCTCTCCCTTTCCTTCTGCCCTTTTTCTTGTGCTCTCTCTCTCTCAAATAGATAAATAAAATCTTAAAAGAAAAAAAAGAACTACCTCCTATGGGGAGGAAGGCCTGTTATGGTTTAGAGCAGGCAGATTCTGGGCTCAGCTACTTACCGGTTCTCTCATCTTGGATAGGTAAGTTATTTAGCCTGTCTAAAACTCAATTAGCTCCTCTGTAAGATGGAAATAATAATACCTTCCCGTAGTGTTATTCTAAAGACTAAATGAGATAATATATGTAAAGTACTTACCACAGTGCTAAGCACGTAGTCACTGCTCAATAAATAGAAGTGATTGAAGCTATTATTTTAGTGAGACTTCTTTTCTACTCTTAGAATTCTCTCAGTAACAAATAATCCAACACATTCCAACCTACAAAAAAAGGTCTGCCTTTTTTAAGATGGATTGCTATATAAAAATCCAGTGAGATTTCTTTTAAACATGATTATTCAATACACAATCTGTTATGTTTTCCACACTTTCTTTGAAAAGAGAAGACAGATTCTGACCAAGTTTTTCATATAAATAAACTTGTCAAAATGTACCCCAACTTTGATGCTCTATAAAATTCATTCAGTATGTGAAATAAAATACCACAAAATGGTAACCCCCAAAAGTTTTCCAATGGAAATAATCTTTGATACTTTAATACATTAAATTAATGAAAATTGAACACTGGGGATGTCGTAGAAATACACGTTTTCTCTCATCTCAGGAAATCTGAGGCTGAAGCCCCCCAAAGCTAGATTCTATGTGTCTATTTTCTTTCCTCTAATCAAGTCCGATTCTACACCATGCCCTCCCCCTTCTCTCTTTCCTTTTTCCTTCCCCATCTCTGAGTCTATCTTGACAATCCAGCTTAATGGGGACATGTATATTTGGGTTCTATAACGAAGGCATATATTAATACCATCTGCAAATCCTTATTAAATAGCATCAGCTCATAAGTGGTATAGCTCTTCCTGATTTACATAAGTACTAGCTAATAACAATTAATGACCTTTGTGGATAAAATACAAAGCATACGAGTCTGCAAAAATATCTATGACCTCATTCTTCACATTGTTGACCATTATGAGAATAGAGTCTGACATCTGAGTACAAAAACGAGAAGAGATTGTTCCCACAAAAATAGACTTCAGACTTTAGAATTGCTATAGAAACCTCAGACACCATTTTATCTTGATCAGTTTTCAGAAACCAAATAAATGCTATTTTTATTATTAAAATTTGGAAATATCCTTCCAGGGCAAAATTAAAATAATGGGTATAACAAGCGCACTGTTTCTTTGGTCTACAGCAAGTTTGCTGTTTATGCAAAGGCCGGGTTAAGTGGGAGACTGCCTGGCTGTTACTCAATCGTGCCATCTGCTGGTGACCCAGGAGTATGGCTTGCCACACTAGGAAGCTCTGCTCCTTGGCACTCTGACGTGGCTGGAAATATAGTTAATGCTCAGGCATAAAGAGGCTTATTTTCTAGTTTGTGGATTTTGTAGGTCTTTAGTGACTCTTCATTCCCTCACCCATTGTCTGCCGGTTGGCTAAAAGTCTAATCTTAGCATTCTTACCAGAGGTTAAGTCTGCAAGGAATAAAAAACGAATCTCAGATCAATCAATATTGTTTCTATTAGTTGATGATTCAAAACATATGAAGTTTCCTCAAGAATTCCAAATAATATATGTAGATACACCCCAACCCCCACCCAGGAGGTGGAATTTATCCCCTCCCCCACTCTCTTGAGGGCGGGCTAGACTCAGTGACTCAGAGTATAGAATAGAAAAAAATAGTAATTTGCAGTGGGAGAGGGCTGGCGACAACACTTTATTCAGGTGACCAAGGTGAACATTACCAGTGATGTGTGGATACCAGATACCCCTGATGTGATGTGAGGAAAGGGCGCTTCACCTCTGCGTATTCTTTCCTCAAACACACAACCCCAGTCTAATCACCACAGACCAACTCAGATTGGGGAAAATTTTACAAAATACCTCATTAATACTCCTCAAAACAGCCAAGGTTATAAAAAAAAAAAAAAAAAACAAGGGAAGACTGAGCAATTGTCAAAGACCAGAGGAGACGAAGGAGACACATGACTAAGTCAGTATGGCCTCCTGGAAGGGATCCTGAACAGAAAAGGGGCATTAGCAGAAATCCAAATAAATCTGGGATTTTAGCTAATACTAAGGTGCCAATGTTGATTTCTTAGTTTTGACAAATGTACCACAGTAATGTAAGATGAAAACATTAGCAGAAAACTGAAACTAGGTGAGGGGTATATGGGAATACTCTGAACTCTCTTTGCAAATTTTCTGTAAATTTCCAAGTATTCCAAAACAAAGCAAAAAAAAAAATGTATTTAAAAAAAACATCTCAAGTACCTTCTGTGTGTCCATTTCTATACTGGACACTTTCCAGGATCACACCTCATATTTGAAGAACATGTCACAGATGAAAATGGATTTTCCTATGCTTTCCTCTAAACTCCCATGGCAGCTCTGCAAGACAGGAGAGATGCAATTTTTCCATCTATAACATATAGAGGAGGAAGCTGAGACTCAGAGAAGTTTCATCCTGCTCAAAGTCACAGAGGGAGGAAGGAGCCGGGCCACAGCCCAAACACAGGACTCTTTCTACACCCACAAGTTTGTCAACTTTAAATTCTAATGGAAATGATTCTGTTGGGCATGACTGATTGACTCAATATTGTTGGATTCCATGTATCCATGTGATCCTGCCCCCTCTGTGTGAGGGCTTCAGTGTGGAAAATTATAATGAATGCCACAAGAAAAAAAAAATGGAAATGGGAAAGAATAAGTCAAAGTTTCAATATTTACTCCCAGACTTCATCACAAAGTAATAAAATTCTCTCTGCCAAGAAAAATCTCTCTCATCCTTTAAGGCTTGGCTCAAGAATTACTTTGTCAGTCCTTCCTCCAGGCTCCCCTCTGCATCCAGAGGGCACATTCCTCAGCCTCTGTACTTCCATAGCACTTTTCATGCTGTTTTTTCTTTTTTTGGGATGGGGGGAGGGCAATATATATTAGAAATATACATTCATATTTTTGTTATATATGAAATTTTAAAATGACTCTCCCACCTCTTTTTTTCTTGCAAATTTTTCTATCCAATCTGTTTAATCCTCAATTTTTTTTTTTTTGGTTGAATGGCTCAATATGGATAAGCATGTTAAAATACTTAAGTTAAAAATCTCGAACTCAAATGTCTGCAGAGACCAGCAAATGAGTATAAATGGGTAAAGTAGGCCTGAGTCTAGGAAAAGTCCAGTGGCCCTCACTGTCTCTTATTTTTCTACTTTTGGAAAACCCAAAGAAACTGATGTTTTTCTACTGTAAGCAAATGGTGTTTGATAATAAATAGCAAGTGACATTTGACCTCAGTATTTGCATGGGAACAAGGGTGTGATGTGAATTGTGGCAAACTGGAAAGTTCCTGGCCTGTTTAAAGGGGCAGAACTATTTTGTTCCAAATGACTATTGCCTCATGGAAATTTGTCAGTATTTACAAACATCCTCTTTTCTTCTTCTTCTCTTTCTTTTTCTTCTTCTTCTTCTTCTTCTTCTTCTTCTTTCTTCTTCTTCTTCTTCTTCTTCTCCTTCTCCTTCTCCTTCTCCTTCTCCTTCTCCTCCTCCTCCTCCTCCTCCTCCTCCCCCTTCTTCTTTAAGAGAAGCTGGAAATTCATTCAAATTTTTAGGTTTTAAGTTTTGGCTTAGATTTACTTCAAATTCTGTGCTAAGTGAGATTTATGTGGCCCAAATTTGGCCCAGGTGTGGCAGTTTGCAGCCTCTGATTTCAATAATATGTCAAGACTAATATCAAAATAAACCTGCTTTGAGAGTTTTTGAAAAGAGACATTTGTCCTCTAACCTGTAGTGGATCTCAGCAATTCCAGGGCTGAACCTTCTTCTTCTGAATTAAAAAAGAGTTCTCTCTCTTCAAAATGCAAATATCTCTTAGAAAGTAACACATTAGGTTATTATTAGTGATGTAAACCTTAATGTAAATGATAACATTGGATCCTTCTTTTTAAGATTTTATTTATTTGACAGAGAGAGAGCGCACACACGAGCAGGGGAAGCGGCAGGCAGGGGGAGAGGGAGGCTCCCCTCAGAGCAGGGAGCCCGATGCGGGGCTCGATTCCAGGACCCTGAGATCATGACCCGAGCCAAAGGCAGATGCTTAACCCACTGAGCCACCCAGGCACCCCAACATTAGATCCTTTTAAACTATTGGATATATAAGATGTGAGGATAAGGAAGAAACTGAACAGAGCATATCAGATTGGAGGAACAGGCCACCTGGGATAAGAATGAACCAAAAGCTGTGTTAGGTTCTAAAATTAAAGCTTCTACTTCATGACTTCATTTTGAGTCAGTCCTTGGCTTTGATGTTTAATGATAATTCCAGTGGGCAATCATTGTTCTTTTCATAAGTCTTGAGACAAAAAGATGGAGACTGTCTCACTTTGATGGAATGTTCTTCTCCTTGATTAGTGTCTAGTTTCCAGATGCCAAGATGTTTATGAAGAGGCAAGGATTACTTGTAGATGAAGTTCATAAATGGAGCTCATACAAAAGCCCCACCATATATATCTCTTCTAACAGCTAAGGAGCAATATTTAGTTTCCTCCTTAGACATGAAGTCCTGGTTAAAATGCATCCAATGAGAGGGATAATGTCAATCCATTAGGACTTCAGCAGAGGGAACTTGAAAGAATGAGAAATGGCCACAAAGAATGGGATGTGGGAGGGGCTGGACTTCCCTGAGAAATCTTCAGCCATATGGGGGCAGGCTTACCTCAGTGTATTTAACTTTTTTATAAAAGGACAAAAAGAAGGGAGGCCCAAACCAGACATGGGGAATTGAAAAGGCTAGGAAGTACAATCTTTGTCATTATTTTGCCTGTATTTAGCTTTGTGAGTAGATATGACAGTGTTATTTCCTTCTCTGGAAGTATCCTCCTCTGTTCTCCAACCTACTCTTACCTAGCTGCTTCTCTGCGGGACATCTCAGTGCTTGAATGAATCTCTGATTGCTTCTACTTGGTAATTTAAGAAATAATCAGGGCAATATTTGAATCTTTCAGCAGGGTCCTCTATAATTCTCATCTCAAGTTATTCAAGGATTAACTTTATCATTAGAATATTTTTCTGTTCTGCATTTCTTTTATGGAATCCCTGTCCCCTGGCAAAGAATTTTAGAGCCAAACAAGGAGGGAACTGACCATTGTCAAAGCATTTGGGAAAAGGATGATGAATTTAGGAAAAAAAATATAAGTTCATGTATTATTTGGATTGCATGAGCTGGGTATTTCTCTCAAGTGATTTTTTTTTTCAATACTGAGTTTGGTTTCTCCTCTTTGTCTCTTAGGTATATTTTTCAACTAACATCACTTCATTCCTTTCAGCTGATTTCTTTATCACCTAATTATATTCTGTTTTCCTTTAATTATTCTTCTTATCTAGATTTTAATGGGAATTCCTATTTCCCCACACCTTTACCATACTGGATGTTATCATTATCTTGCCAATCTGATAAGTAAGTATTAAACATTTGCATCTTTGTTTACAATGAGGTTGATTTTTTTAAGTGGTTTTTACTGTATTTCTTCTTTGTGAATTGCCTTTTCTTAACTTGTCCCCAATTTTTCTTTGGCAGTGACTTATTTATAGAATACATATCATAGAGAACTAAGGGCTGAGACTGGATGAATAAATTAAGTCTGATTTAAGAAGGCTTAAAAGCCTGACTGACAATTTGTATCTGGTCTATTACACAATAAGACCTTACATCAATTATTTGCATCTAGGAACGGCCAATCAATTTTGGACATCTTTAAACTATAAAATATAATATGTCTATAGAAAATTGCAAGGAATAGACCATTTGGGCATTCCAGAAATTTCCCCTGCCCTTCCTTGAATACAGTTCTTTCCTTCACCTCTGCAAGCACTATGCAAACTGACTTTTACCACCTCTGTCAACATTTGGTTCTGTCTGGTTTCTGTGAAACCTCATATGATACCATCACTTAAGGTCATCCTTCTTTTGCTCAATGTTATGTTTGTTCAATTAGTCTGTGTTTTTGGATATCTCTTGGAGTTTGTTCCTTTTTATCACTGTATAATATTTCTTTGTATGAATATACCACAATTTATTCATGGACTCAGATGTTGATGGACTTTCATGTAGTTTCAGTTTGATTCATTACAAAGATCCATTACTCTTTGAACGTACTTTAATAGTGGAATTGTTCTATCAAGTTTTATAATGAATTCCAAGATCTTTTCCAAAATGGTTGTACTAATTTATACTTGACTAGCATAGGGGCACCTGGGTGGCTCAGTCAGTTTGGCTCTCAATCTCAGCTCAGGTCTTCATCTCAAGGTCATGAGTTCAAGCCCTATGTCAGGCTCAACACTGGGTGTGGAGCCTACTTAAAAAGTAAAATAAAATAAAAAATATACCTGACTAGCATAAAGTGATATTGTGCTCTCCATCCTCACCCACTTGGGTGTGTAGTGAAATTTCACTGTGGTTTGAATTTGCATTTCCTGATTATTAGTGACGTTGAGTGCCTTTTTTAATGCTTCTTGGCAATTAGATAGTCTCTTTTGTGAATTGCCTGTCTAAACCCTTTGCCCAGTTTCTATTAGGTTACATAGGACAGAATGTACAAATAAGTAATATCAGGGATTGTAGATGCCAAGTTTCTTACTGTTTTGGAAGGGAGTTATAATCACAGAAAGGTAGAAAGCTAAAATGATCCCTGTGGTGTTGATTGGAAATAGAATGATTGATGTGAACTCATGGTTTTCAACATATGTAAATGGATATGTAGATATCGATGTAGGCAGGGAAAGTATGAGATGAGCCTGGAATATATTATTATGACAGGAAGCAACCAAAAACTCAAATGGAATTGTATCAGAAAGACACAGAAGCCAGTTTGGATGCCCCCCCCCCGGCCAAGTCTGAGACAATTTAAGCATAAACATAAATAATAATAGCAGTGGATTATGACTCATTGAATAAAATAAAAACCTCTAAGTCCTAAACAAACAAATTTAAAGTTTGATGAAAAATGGGATATTTACATAGTTTCAAATTACTTCCCATGAAACATTTATTAAATTACATTCCCATGAAACAGGAAAAGCGTAACATTACAGTGACGAATCCTGGCTGACAACACATTAATCAAATGATCAAGATGCACACCATCAGTAAATTGGACAAATTGGACTGTACCACCTAATAAGATGCAATAAGAACATAGCATCAACTACATTGATAGTTCTACCAATAATGCATACTGAATGAGTAAGCAGAGACAGTGAAATTGAGGGACATTCTAGAAAATAACTGGCTTATAATCTTCAAAAATGTCAAAGTCAAGGGCGCCTGGGTGGCTCAGTCGTTAAGAGTCTGCCTTCGCCTCATGACCCTGTCATGGTCCCAGGGTCCTGGGATCGAGCCCCGCTTTGGGCTCCCTGCTCTGTGGGAAGCCTGCTTCTCCCTATTCCACTCCCCCTGCTTGTGTTCCCTCTCTCGCTGTGTCTCTCTCTGTCAAAATGTCAAAGTCATAAAAGTTAGAAAAGGTGGAGAAACTGTCCCAGACTGGAGGAGAATAAAGGGACTTGAGAAATAAAGACCATGCAATTCCAAACTATGTCTTCAGTGAAACTTGAGTGGGATCTGAGGATCTTTTTCAAGACTATCAGATAATTTACTGCGATTCAGCCTCTGCTTGAAGGGCTAGGAGAGAGAGGGCTGAGAGGAGAGTAGCCGGCTTGGGGGGCTGGTGGCGTCTGGGACAGATCCTAACAGCCTGTGCAAGGCATCCGTGGAAGGGTCTGTGGTCACCTCGGTCCGAAGTCCCTGGGCTGGTCCCGCTCTAGCGCACTTCCTTCCTTTCCTACTTTCCTTCTTCCTCCATCTGCGCCTCCTCCCTGCATCTGGCACCTGCCAGGTCCGCAGGACTGCAGAGGGCATGCAGCAACCTCAGGAGAGTAGGCACTGCCGCCGCTCGGATGCACGGGCTCAGCTCACACACCTTGTGCTGCCCCATCTCGCATCCGGGTGAGTAGAAGGCATGAGGTCCTCCACGCCAGCTCTGGGGGCCGCTGGGTCATACCTGTCCCGGGGGTTCCGGAGTGTCGCGAAGCTGGAGCTAGAGCCAGAGTGGCTGCCCTGGCGCGTGTTGGTCTACGTCTCCACGTAGGGAAAGCTGTACCGCGGTGCACAGAGCCCGGCCACCCTCGTTCCCAACCAGCACCATGGGCAGGTCCTCCAAGTTCTTCACCCACTTCGTCCGCTCCCTGCACTGGTGGATGTCCTCCACCAGGACATGGGGCTGTGACGGTGAGCACGCAGTCAGTAAATACGCGCAGCCAGGCCATTTTAAATGTCATTTTCCTGATGCTGATGTTTTTATCGTAGTTATGTTTGTGGGACATACACTGGAATATTTGGTGCGGCAGGTATCCATTTGGGATTTGATTTTACTTTACTACGAGCTAACCAGTTAGCCTGTTGATACTTCACTGATGCTGACAAAAGACCCAAGACCTCTGGGTCAGAGACAAAGGAATTTATTACTCATGGCACGGGAAGCAGCATGAACATCACTTTCGTCCCCTCCTCTTTCCCCCAAAGTCCCATGGGGGCAACACAGAGGGTTGGCGATTCAACAGTGGCGATTCGTCACTGCACAGCGGATGGCAATTCAGAGAGCAACACTGAACTTGGGGAACCTGTTGTTATATAGCAAACGCTAAGCTAGACTGATTTTTGCCCAGAACGTTGCCTCGTCCCTCAAGGTTTTTCACTGCCAACAGAACCTGGGAATATACAAGGGGATAGAGTGTGTATCTATTAAAATGTACAAGAATTTTTGTGGCAGTGTTTATATTATTCCTACTATCTCAAGATTGTGAGCCACTTAAGCGTCCGTCAATAGTAGAGAATCTAAGTGAATTACGGTGTATTCCTACCTGAATGAAAAGGAATGAACTACTGGTACGTAAAGCAACATGGATGAATCTTACAAACATAAGGTGAAATGACCGCTTCCAGATACAGACCATGTATAGTGTATTGTTTCATTTATATACACTTGAAAAGCAGACAAGGCCCCAATTTACGGAAATAGAGGGAAGATGAAAGAGAGAGGGGTCCTGGAGGTAATGCCTGGGAGGGACACAAGGAAGTCTTCTGAGATGCTGATAATTTTTTTTTTCATCTGTGTGATGGTTACATGGTTGCATTCACTTTGTCACAGTTCGTTGAGCTGAATACTTAAGATTATGAGCCGTTTCCACGGTTGTACCTTAACAAAAGATTTACAGGTGAAAAAACTCCTGTGGTATCTATATTGTATAAGTGAAATAATACAAAGATGTTTACAGGAAACACTAATAAACTTTCCCATCTTCCTAATCTCCAGGGGCATCCGTTTTTAATAGAACGGTAGGCACCCTTTCCTATTTTCTCCTAGTTAAACAGGCAGATATAGTCATTTATACACACGTATCTCTGGTTTCTCTCTTTTGTTTCATTATTTGTGTTTACCATTATCTGACACACTCTGCCAACTTTAAAATCTAATTTTTATTTGGTAATTTGTCATGGGATTTTCTGTAAGTCAATAGCTGTAGCTGGAACTTTTAACTCTAATTTGTCTATCCACAGATTCATAATTTTACAGAAATAAGAAGACATGCTGGTGTTTATTTTTAGTGAAGACTTTTTTTATTTCTATGCATTCCCCCTTTCCCCACACAATCCCTCCTACTTCTCGAACAACCTGGTATTTTTCTCCCTGCTTATATTATCATTTATAAATATATAATGTATATATATAATCATTTATGTATAGCAAACAAAAACTTATATATAAATGTATAAAGTATGTTCACATTAGTATTCCCATAATTACAATTTTTATTTAATATTTCTACTCTACCTTTTCCCAAAATACATTTAATGTACCATTCACTCAGTGAATAATCAAAGCTCCATATAGTAGACCGAAATTCAAAATATTATATAAATACACACAACTATTACAGCATTTTAAAGGTAGAAATAGTGTGGATAGATTTATTTCTCATCACAATTCAAATATTATATGAGGAATTGGGGGAAAGTACTTTCTTTGAATTAAACATAAGGCTTTATCAGGGTATATTGTTTGCGTCCTACCGGTAACAAATGGAAATATTAGGCTCAATAATATGCATTAATTTTTCTGTCCAGTATCTGTATTTTATTCTCCTCTCTCTGGTGGGGAACAGCTTCCTTATTAAATCATTAATGTTATTGCTTATAAGGAGTTGTAGGTAGTTAACAAGATGTTCTTTTGTTATACTTAATTTAAATTATCTCGTACCTTTTGAAAGATATAATTTCAATAATTAAGGTTAATTTCTATTTTTTAAGAAAATTATCCTGTGAATTCACATGTATTTCTTCAGAAATAAAGGCTAATTAACATATGGAATTAAAACAAACTCATGGCGTTTTATGGTATTTTCATTTTTTTTAAGAAGGCTGATATTAACTTCATTAGAGTTTACAAAAATTTTACATTGCTTCAGAAAGTTAAGTGGAGATGAATATCAATTCAACAAGTTTAAAAGATATTCTCAGTTTCAAATTCCATCATAAATCTGTGTCAAGTATGGAAAATATGTAGACATATACCTCACGAGTTAATTTTTGTTTTTTTTTAATTTTTTTTAAGATTTTATTTATTTATTTGAGAGAGAGAGAATGAGAGACAGAGAGCAGGAGAGGGAGGAGGGTCAGAGGGAGAAGCAGACCCCCCGCTGAGCAGGGAGCCCGATGCGGGACTCGATCCCGGGACTCCAGGATCATGACCTGAGCCGAAGGCAGTCGCTTAACCAACTGAGCCACCCAGGCACCCACGAGTTAATTTTTGTTTTGACATCGATTTCCTATCAGAGGCTAGGGATTTATAAGCTTTTCATTGTTAATTACAGGAATAATGACGTTGCTTATACTTTACCCTAAAAAATAAGAAGGAGGGCGCCTGGGTGGCTCAGTTGGTTAGGCGACTGCCTTCAGCTCAGGTCATGATCCCAGGGTCCTGGGATCGAGTCCCGCATCGGGCTCCCTGCTCTGCAGGGAGCCTGCTTCTCCCTCTCCCACTCCCCCTGCTTGTGTTCCCTCTCTCGCTGTGTCTCTCTCTGTCAAATAAATAAATAAAATCTTTAAAAAATAAAAAATAAAAAAAAAATAAAAAATAAGAAGGAGATGGACTTAAGAAACAAGACTCTGAAAAGCCAGCCTAGAGTTACACAGGAGAAACAGAGAGGATTTCTCTTTGTACATCGCCTCCCATCTGATAATGTTTTCTAGGTCTGAGGTCCCAAGGAGAGGTGGGTCTGGTTTGGGGCCCCTGCCTGGGGGGAAAAGATCTGGTTGCCTTTTGTTCTATAATTTGTTATCGGGCATTGGACTTGCCTCATCCTAATGAAAGAGAAATCTGTTTTCTCTAACCTGAGATTATCAGAGCACACTCTTTTCCCTCTTTCAGACCTAAAGAGTATGGCTGGGCTCAATAATACACGGTCCATATTTTATCAGGCCTCTCACACTGAGATGTTGGGACTTCACAAAGATCGCTGCTCACCTACGGTTACTCCTCCCCATCATTTCTCTGCTCTTCTCTCTCCTGGGACCAAGCGCCAGCCGCTTTGGTGGCTCTGTTCCTTAGTCTCATGATCAAATTTCTTATTCGGAAGGAAGCACTCCATCTCTGACACCAGGCAGCTCTTTCAACAGACAGGCTGAAAACTGCAAACTGAATAACCCCAGGGGTCAGCTATTCATTATGAGGGAGGTAATCATTCATAATCATATGCCAATTGCTGGAGAGCACTGTTCAAATTTTGCTAACCAGTCACTGTGGACAGCTTTGTTATCAAATCTCCTACAATAGAATCTCACCTGACTTAGGTCTTGTTGTTTCTGTGCAATTATTGCTTTTAAGCTGACAAAAATTGCCTTGCATTAATATTTAATATTAAAATCAATGATTACTCTAGCACAGTGACAGAATGCTGCTGCTGAATGCTATTGGATTTCTCATTAATATTAATTTGTAGTTTGTAGGGAAATGGTTTAACAACTGAGCTACACACATGTAATTCAAATATTGATTAACCGGGCCATAAATCTGTAATCATGAAAAAAATTGCTCTTAACCATCTGTGTTTGATTTTATGGTCTTAACATTTTCAAAATCCATCGTATTTCATTAATAACATGCAATGTACTTTTTGTAGTATGTTAGTTATTAGCAAATATTTTCCAATTTTTTTTTTAGATTATTTATTTGTCAGAGAGAGAAAGCACAAGAAGAGGAGCATGGCAGGCAGAGAGAGAAAGAGGCTCCCTACTGAGCCAGGAGCCCGATGCAGAACTTGATCCCAGGACCCTGGGATCATGACCTGAGCTGAAGGCAGATGCTTAACCAACTAAGCCACCTAGGGGTCCCAATTTTCCAGTTTTCTGACCAGCATAAATTTGTTTTAGGTTGCCAGGAATGATACAAAATTTTCTGATAAATCTTTACCTAAATGCAAATCTTTACCCGATATCAATATCATTATCAACCATGATTTATTGAATGTGTTTTAAGAACTTAGGACTGAACTGAGAATCTAATTTTCCTTCATATAGGAAAATTATGCTATTGATCCCACATTGGTAGGGATTTGAATTGCTTTTCTTGATTGTGTAATTACGTTTAAGCTATAAATACATATGTCATGTTTGTAACATTAGATGAGTGTGTGCCCACAGAACAGAAATTAAAGATCCGCCACCCTAACTGGGTGTGTTTTTAAATTCCAAACAGAAATCTTGCTTTCTATAAGACAATAGTTTATTTGTTCATTAACAAATATTTATGAATGTGTAAGGCATTATGCTGATTTTTGCAGTGGGGTAGACAAATGAATAACACATGTTCTTTAGCCTCAAGTCATCTTACTATAAACAAGGAAAATTGTTGAGGCACGTATGCAATAACCATAATATAAATTCAACTTTTTATTTGTTTATTTATTTATTTTTTACTGTCTCCCTAAGACTGTGAGAACCAGAGGGGAGGGGGCAAAATTATTGTAGGAATGAAGCTTCCTCTCAGGGTCTGTCATATTTGGGTACGCCCTCACTGGAAAACACATGCTTTAGGCCAGAGCAGTAGAACACAGACCTTAGTGTGTGTGTCACAGAGTCGCTTGGAGGACTTGCTAAAACACAGATTTCTGAGCTCCAGCCCCAGAGCTTCTGATGCCATGAGTCTAGGACGGGGGTGGGGTGGGGTCTAAGAATTTGCACTTCTAGTAAGTTTCCAGATGATGCTGAAGTTCCTGGTGGAGGAGCCACACTTTGAAAAACCACTGGGTTAGAGATTCCCCAAATTGGTTAATAGAAAAATTATATAGGGAGCATTTTCTTTCCTCCTTCCTTCCTCTGAAAACGGTCTCTTTTTCTTCCCTTTCTCCTTTCCTTCCTTATTCATTTTTTCCTTTTGAACATGGATCTTCCTCCTTCTTACTCTTAAGAGATACAGTGGGTCTGTGCCAAAGATCAAAAATAAACACTTACAAAAAGCTTACCCTATGGTTTGCTGAATTCTGGGTTAGTTAATTTTCCTTTCTGTTGTACTGGGGAAAATTAAATAGGGGAAAGGATTGAGTGAACATGGTAGGTAAGTGTAAAATAAAGGGTTTGGTTAAATAAAGTGGATAATTGTTTGTACTCTTTGATTTGGTTCACTGACAGGTGAATGCTCTGGTGTCCAAAGGTGGCAGGATTGAGAACATTCTAAAAGGCCAGTTCTGACTGCTGATGGACTATGCACTCCCAGGGCTGGGGGTCATAAGGAGCTAAGGGTGGTCATGCATAGTGTAGTCATGATGAATGACTTTGAATTAATGTGAACCGTCCTCCACCTCCTCCACATCAGGGGTGTTTCTCTATTTTTAAGCAGCTTCAAGGTCCTTTGTCACTTTTCACTCTTACTATTCTTAATCCAGTAACCCATCCTTTATGTTTCCCAAGCTAGACTATGAGAATACCACAAATAACTATGGGGCACCTTCAGGGAGCATCAGCTTTAATTAAAAGTGCACTGCTACCTTATCTCTCAAAAGAGACTCTCATGGTGAGTATTTCAAGCACCATAGATGTGTGTGTGTGTATTTTATACTTTTATGCTGGTAGGTTAGTAACAGTCTTCATCATAAACAGTGTTTGCAACTATTTTTTCTGATTGCTGAGTATGGAAGATGACAAAACCAGCCCTGCAAAAAATGATGTAACTTCCATTACCTAAATTGCCTTCATTGTCTGTGCCTACAGAACATGGCTAGATGATATCACACTGAATTAATTGATTTAATAACTCCTTTTATCAACAGGACAGCCAGTCCTCTAAAATCAGCTTGTATGTAATCAATTACTGAACTGGTTAATATGTAAATCTAGTTAATATGTAATATGACCAAACCTATCAAAATCTGAAATCACTTCTTGTTTTAAAACAGTACCTTCTATAAGTGTTAGTCAATAAATAAGAATGGAAGTGGTCAATGTAACTGAGATATGGCAGATGACTTCAAAATAGAACAGCATTCTCCTTGCAAATGGCCTTTAGAGATTTGGTATTTCTTTCTCCTCCAAATCATAGAGTCATGCCACTGAAGGGAACTTCAATTTGATGTTCCACCAAATGGAGAAGTCTCTTCTGCATCTCCCTGAGGGATTGTCAGCTGGCTCCTGCTTTACCATTTCCAGTGACAATGAACGTATAACCGTTCTCTTAATGGGCAGCTCTAAATGATGGAAGGTAACTTTGTTTCCAAAATTTTCACAAAAATGCTAATTCTCCTGTGAGTCAGGTCTGTGTGATTCCCAACTTCACATTGTTCTCTAGTATCACAATGCCTCCTAATGCATGCATACTGCATGCCAGGAAATTTGTAGGATAATTGTTAGGAACAGAAACATTAATGAGACCCAGTGCCTTTTCTTAAGGTGTTTATAATCTGCTCATAGAAGAAATAATACATGCACATAATTATTTCTAATTCATGTGCCAAAGAGAATCTTTAAGTTGCATGAACTTTTGTTCAGATAAGGTTAAAAAGGAACTATACCCAGATGGAAAGAGGTTTCATGGAAGAGAAACCTGATAGGCAGAGATACTGAGGTCAAATGGGGAGAACATTTGAGGCAGAAGGGAGGGCGTGTGCATCGTGGGGACCAAAATATCGGGCATGTTTAGAAATAAAAAGTAAAACACCTGGAATGCAGCATAAAATAAAGATGTGAGTAAAATAGAAGGCTTTCTTTCTCAGATGGCTTGGGGTCAAATCACAGAGTACCCGGAAGCCAGAGACAGCCTTATGGATTTGATCCTCTACAGTAGCATTCTCCAAGGTGGTGCGTCAACTCCGGGAGGTACGTAAGAGAATGCACTGGGGTGTGAAGAGATGTCAAAACTTCAGTGAATTTTCATTTTTAAACCTAAAAACTAAAAAAAAAAAAGTAAGCGTTACTAAAATTTACTCTCTTGTTCCCTCAGTGACCATACTTCAAGGTCACATGTCTTATTTCATGTCCAGTATGGGAGGCATCCTGAGGGAAGGGTGGGTGCCCCGGAATGCTGAGAGCCTAGGAGGGGCTCTTCCCTCTTTGCTAGTTTTCACTAAGCTGCTCACTGCAACATGCTATCTAGCTTTCAGGGAGTTTGCAGATTTGGGGCCCAGATGGATTTATAAACTGTCATCTAATTTTAATTAAATGCATGATTACAAAATGATACACAGTTTTAAAGGACTCCTTCCAAGAATCCACG
Source organism: Neomonachus schauinslandi (assembly GCF_002201575.2). NCBI lineage: Eukaryota > Metazoa > Chordata > Mammalia > Carnivora > Phocidae > Neomonachus > Neomonachus schauinslandi. The sequence goes on along the minus strand of NC_058405.1, from coordinate 62,888,576 downwards.
GATTGAAGACAAAACTAATGATACAATCACAGATAAATCAAAAGTGGCAGAGCTGACATTCCTTTTACCCTATGTGCAAGATGTTCATCAGCCACATTACAAAACACAGATCCGACAAGAAATAACTGTTTCAAAAAGCGATACTTGAAATATGGATATAGATCCAATTTTATTTACAATGAACCTTCTCATGAATGGTAAGAGATACATGATGCCTTTGTGAAATCTTGAGGCATTGTTTTTTTCTTTTTGTCATGATAGCCCTTAAAGTAGATATTGAAATAAACTAAGCTTGGAATAAGAACAGCAACCTCAGTTACTGTACTACAAAGTATTAACCAAAATTTTCAGAAATAATTAGTCATATATATGCCTTAAATATAAATAAATATATATATAATCTACTCATATAAAACAATTAAGCATAAATTATACATTATATGCTATCTAAATAAACATAAATAATATTAATGATAAAAATTTAGAGAGCTAGAATGTTCTTTGAAACATTAATAAAGTAATTATTCAAATATTTTTTATTATATCTTAGCTCAACTTTTTACATTTCTCTGCCTGTTTAAGAACATATCTAATTATTAGGACAGTCATAACTTCAATATACATTTATAAATAAGTGTGTGTCTGTACACAGCACATTCTCAAAATGTTTTACCTGATAGAGGGGTGATAGCTTTTCAAATTTCGAGAAACGACTATTCTACATTTTGGACTAGGGATTCATTGAACGTTTTGATCCAGGAAGTGATACATCAATGCATCGAGAAATATCAAGAACTCTAGGGGAAAAAGTGGTACCAGAGGTGCTAAAAAAGAGACTATTTGATAATGAACTGTAAAGGAGAAAGAAGGGAGGTGACTGATAAATTGTTGAGATAATTCAGGGCTTGAATAAAGGAGAAAGCCGTGGAAATTGGAAGGAGAAGCTAGATGCCGTAAATACTGTGGAGGTAAGATCTGCAGGATTCCAGTAAGTGATTTGTTACTAGAGAAAGTGAGGGGAGTCACAGAAGCAAACCAAAGGTAGCCGCAAGTTTCTCCTCCAGATAATTGAACACAGGATGAGGACCTTCAGACAAAAATAGAAATGCTATGTTTTCAGTTTGGTTTAGAAGAGAATAGATTTTCTTCAATTTGGGTCACGGTTTATTTAAATAAATCAGTCTATCCATTTATTCATATTAATTTTTAATTTGCTCCAAAAATGCTTAATCTACTCCCACTACATTTCAGAAACTGCATAAAGTGCCAAGTATTCAAAGCTAAACGAGATTGTTTCTAGCCTCAGGGAGCTCACAGATTAGTGGGAATAATAAAAATGTATCGATAATGTTGTATAATGGGAGATGTGCAATTACAGAACCATCTGTAGGGGGATTTGCAAGCACATGGAAGGGCCACCTGGCCTGGCTGGGAACATTTTTGGAAGATGAGACTCTGGAGAAAAGTAAAAGTATGACTACGTGCTGGTAGCCAAGGGAAGAAAGGAATGTGTTCTAGGTAGAGGGGACAGAGTGGCCAAGGCATGGCGCAGGTATGTGGGAAGCTGAAGCAGAAGGATTTCAACAGAAATCAGATTCCCTGTGACAGGTGGACAGCTGAATTCTGCTAAGAGGGCATGGGCTCATCTATTCTGAAAAGAAAATCAATAGCAATCAATGAAACTTGGAAGGCTGTCAGGTCTACGCAGAACGGCAACAGGAGGAGGCAAATAAAATGAAGGGAAAAAAATATAGTTTATATCCTAAAGCTGCAGCATAGAAGTTGAACAATGAAAATTTTAACTGTGGCTATTTAAATTGGAGACATTACTATCCAGTAATTAAATGTGGTCAGTGTTAAATGAGAGAGGCTAGCTGGCACCCCTGCAGATGAGGATCATGGGAATAGAAGCTTGCTTCTGGAGAATACATGCATCCATATAGGGAAAGAGGCCACAAGCAGAGCTCCAGAAAGTACATGGATGCTTATGGCTTACTTTTTTTTTTTAATTTTTAAAATTTTATTATGTTATCTTAGTCACCACACAATACACCATTAGTTTTTGATGCGGTGTTCCACAATCCATTGTTTTCGTACAACACTCAGTGCTCCATGCAGTACGTGCCCTCCTTAATACCCACCACCGGGCTAACCAATCCCCCCTCCCCTCTCCCTTCTAAAACCCTGTTTGTTTCTCAGAGTCCATAGTCTTTCATGGTTCATCTCCCCCTCCGATTCCCCCCCCTTCATTTTTCCCTTCCTTCTCCTAATGTCCTCCATGCTATTCCTTATGTTCCACAAATAAGTGAAACCATATAATTGACTTTCTCTGCTTGACTTATTTCACTTAGCATAATCTCCTCCAGTCCCATCCATGTTGATGTAAAAGTTGGGTATTCATCCTTTCTGATGGCTGAGCAATATTCCATTGTATATATGGACCACATCTTTATCCATTCATCTGTTGAAGGGCATCTCGGCTCTTTCCACAGTTTGGCTATTGCGGACATTGCTGCTATGAACATTGGGGTGCATATGGCCCTTCTTTTCACTACATCTGTGTCTTTGGGGTAAATACCCAGGAGTGCAATTGCTGGGTCATAAGGTAGTTCTATTTTTGAATTTTTGAGGCACCTCCACACTGTTTTCCAAAGTGGCTGTACCAACTTGCATTCCCACCAACAGTGTAAGAGGGTTTCCCTTTCTCCACAACCTCTCCAACATTTGTTGTTTCTTTCCCTGTCCATTTTTGCCATTCTAACTGGTGTAAGGTGGTATCTCTGTGGTTTTGATTTGGATTTCCCTGATGGCTAATGATGATGAACATTTTTTCATGTGTCTATTAGCCATTTGTATGTCTTCTTCAGAGAAGTGTCTTTTCATGTCTTCTGCCCATTTTTTGACTTGATTATTTGTTTTTGGGGTGTTGAGTTTGACAGCTTACTATTTTTTTTAAAAGATTTTATTTATTTATTTGAGAGAGAAATAGTGGGAGAGAGAGAGAGAGCACAAACAGGGGGAGAGGGAGAAGCAGGCTTCCCGCCGAGCGGGGAGCCCGATGCAGGGCTCAATCCCAGGACTCTGGGATCATGACCTGAGCCGAAGGCAGACGCTTAAACCAACTGAGCCACCCAGGTGCCCCTGTTTATACCTTACTATTAAAGCGTGTATTTATGTGTGTGCCAGATGAAACTTGAAGCTGAAAGAGGATAGGAGATGTGTGAAACTAAATGTGCTTTGCCTGAAAATGTGAAACCGTTGCATGAGATGGGCAAAAATGAAAGATTATTGTTTAGTTCCACTGATGGTGGCATGCAATCGCTCAGAATAAACTTGGCAAGTGTGTGTCACTTTACAGATTGTATATTACACCCTGCACACATTTTATGTCATCAGATCCTTCTTACTCAGTAAGTCGGGTGGTGGCTGCTGTAGTTTGCAGGTGAGACTAAGACTTGCAGGCAAAATGTGGCTGCCCAAGGTCATACAGTGGCAAGGTGAGACAAACTGGGTTTTCTGACGCCCATACCAGAGCATCTCCCACTTCAGGAGCGGTTTTCGAATGGGCTCCACGGAGGCCTAAGGCCTTACATTTCTGCATCAGGGGCAGCAGAGGCGTGGCAGACTTCTGTAACTTGTGGGCCATCAAGCACCATTCTCCCTTCCTGTGGTGACAATACACCAATTGTTTTGGAGAATTATCTTTTGATAATTGAGGGTTTTTTTTTGTTTGTTTAAATGTATATGGATAGCTTTTGTATGCAGAAAGAAATCCTTACATCTGCATTCATTTTCATTAATAGTCAACATAATAAAATTTTGTAGTTGTAGATACAACTTATATATAAAGTAAATCCTCTTATAAATCTAGTGATTGCTAATTAATGCTCAATTAGTTTCTGGATGTAAGATATTAAATTTCCCCAAGCACTTAAATACAACTTACAAATTTAAGTCATATATTATGTTAAACATTTCACAGTAAAGTCATGCAAATTGTATGTTCTCCTAAATAATTTAAGGTCCTTGTAAATGTGATTGTTCTAATTATCTGAAACTTTTCAACTTAAAATATTTAATATATCTGGTTTTCTAAAGTACTTTAAACAGATAAGTGGAATTACAAATCTAACATACAAAATTTCCTTAAGTTCTTAAATGATACTTTTACACCTAATAATAAAGATTTGATGATTCAGATTTATTTAAACTTACAAATACTGTTAAAAATTTATCAAATATTGTACCTATTAAATTTAAAATCACAAAAACACTTTAAAGTTATGTTTAATATGTCAGATTTAATATATCAGATTTAAAAAGAAGGCAACACACATTTTTTAGATGATTATATACTGCTCAAATTTCCCATTTTCTTTTTCATTTATTTTCTGCAGCTGTGGTCACCTAGATTTGCACTTAACCTTTTAAATTTGGTATAGATATATCGATTCCAAGGATTTGATTTTATCATTCTCTTTTCTCTGGTTATATTTACATCTTCCTGGAGTTGCTAAGTCTTTTATCATCTCTTTACTCAAAAAATTTCAGATGGTGATCAGAGATTCTGGACAGGGACTTGGAACCTAGTGGTCATTTCCAGAATAACTTCCTGAGCTGCCTGTTAATATACCAAACCCGTTCATATAGAAAGGAGGTTTTTCAAATCCTTGCATTTTCTCACAAATGGTTTCATCTGGCTATTCTTAGCCATTTTATTTTTACTATAATTTCTGATACAACTCTTACTGAAACTCCTTCCTAAATATAATTGCCTAATTATAGCTCTTACCCACACAGTTGCAATTAACTTCTGCTGTCAGCTCAAAGTTAATGAAATCTGCAGGACAGTGCCCACCTCTCCCCTGTGCTGTGGTTATAACTAATATCTTTACTATGTTGTTGCTTTTGCACCTTTCTTATATAGAATGCTTCCTTATCTGTCACCCAGACCACAAATTTATAGCTGTTAGGTTGGCCAGAATTACCTCTCTGGTGTTGCGTACCATTGGGCTGGGATTGTAAATCATGATGTCCTGACCAATGGTTGGGCATATGGCCAAAGTGGACTTGCTTCAGGACTTTTAATGTTGAGCTGAGGCAAAATTAAAAACAAAAAAAAAAGAAACACACACACACACACACACAAAACAGAACCAGCAGGAGTGTCCTAAACACCAAGTGGTTCTAGCCACTGAGATCTATTCCTGTTGGTTCTCAGTTAAGTTTTCAGCCTTCCTTTCAGTCCTTTGAGCCTTCAGATCCTTCTAATAAGTTACCCTGTCAGTTACTTTGCAACCCCAAACTCCAAGTGATCCAGGAGCCTAGAGTAGGCTGTACAGATAAAGAAGGGGCTATACTTAGTGGAGAAAGGGCAGGAGGCCTGACCCATGCTTCAGTCAGATCAGCCACACACAGTTATCCACCCTGCCAATTTTATTTGAAGATTTGAAATCATTGTATTGCTACAGAGGTGTGAGATCATTACACTCATGATTGCTAAGGTTCCAGAGAATTTTAAAGACAAATGGAAGGATGAGAACTACAGCAGGACATATGCCTGAATAAAAAAGAAAATGAGAAACTTGAGGCAGCTTTCAAAATTCATGGAGTATCAAAGAGAACAGAGAAATCAGGATATATTTCAATGTGAGAAGCCTCAATGCCTAAAGAGTGAGGACTGAGCAGTAAAGGCAAATAATTAGATGTATGAATGGGGCGCCTGGGTGGCTCAGTCGGTTAAGTGTCTGCCTTCAGCTCAGGTCAGGATCTCAGGATCCTGGGACCGAGTTCCGCCTCGGGCTCCCTGCTCAGCAGGGAATCTGCTTTTCCCTCTCCCTCTGCCTCCCCACCACCATTCACCATTCGTATGTTCTCTCTCTCTCTTCCCAAATAAATAAAATCTTAAAAAAATTAATAAGAGGTATGAAGAAAGGGTTAGGAAGTCCTTATTAAAGATGCATAGGAAACGTGGGATCATTACTTCAAAGTCCCTGAGAGAAATACGCAGCAAAGACAGAACACTCTAGGAGTAGGAGGACTTCCACAGGGAAAATGATTTAACTAAAAATGAAAGCTAAAACTCTCATACTCGATTTCTCAGCTTTTCCAGAAACTAGAGCATGGGCACATGCTTTAGTTCAACTAATCAGACACACAAACATAGAAACACAATCCAAGGACACAAAGGAACTGGCACTGTGGAGAATTTTTCCCAGAGGTGGGTCTGTGGCACAGCTGTTTCCAGTGACAGCAGTGTCAATATGGCCAGTGGTGGGTGCAACGTACAGAATCAACTAAAGAATCTAGGGTTCAGCTTGGGGGCTAGTGACATCTTCAACAAATTGGTCGTGGGGTAATTTCAGCCATAGTCCAGGCTACATGGCTTCCCTCTACTTCTGCCTATTTCCTGAACTTGATTCTCCAGCTTTCACAAGGATTATTTGGTTTGTCCAATAGCAACTAATCCCTAAGGAAAAGATGGGAAAATCAAGTATTTTCTATCTGGTCTAATTGGTGCTGAAAAAATAAAACTGGCTAATATTAAGGGATGGGATTTGGGCAGCCTATGGCTTGCAATGACTAAATAAGTTAATCAAATTATCACCTGTGGGCACTCTGGAATAATATGCCTACTAATGGCAAGGCTTTGGAGGACCATGTGGCCTCCATTGCAATGGAAGTTCTTTTTTTTTTTTTTAAGATTTTATTTATTTATTTGACAGAAAGAGATAGCGAGAGCAGGAACACAAGCAGGGGGAGTGGAGAGGGAGAAGCAGGCTTCCTGCTGAGCAGGGAGCCCGATGTGGAGCTAGATCCCAGGACCCTGGGATCATGACTTGAGCCGAAGGCAGACGCTTAACGGCTGAGCCACCCAGGAGCCCCTGCAATGGAAGTTCTTAATAATCATATGAACAAAATGATTCTGGATGTCAGTCATCCTTCTTCCTAACTACCCACAAAGTTTGTTCACTTGGGCCCATGAACAAAGATTCTTAGTCTTGGATTACTCATCAATAACAGAGTACTAGTTACATGATAACATGGTAATGATCCTTATGCTGCAGGGTAGTTATCAAGATAAGAACAGCATATTAAAAAGATCTAGCATTGAGCCTGATTATCAATACATTTGAATGCTAAGGAATAGGAGCTATTGCTATTAATGCAGTGAAAAGTAGAGAGCGTTGAAAATTCTACCACTCACCAGATGTGGCTTCATAAATCATACATTTTGATGAAGCCACAGTGACCACTATTACGTGACTTCCACTTATTTCAGAAGCCAAAGAGCAAGAAAGCTTAAATAACCATCCAAAGGAGAAGAGGGGGATTTGGGGGAGGTCCTCCTTTCAACCATGACTTGGAAGGTAAGAATCTCCATGTTTTACTCTACAGCATGGTTCCTCTGTAGGGACGTGAGACTCCTTCACTCTTCAACATGCATGTATTTATTTTCCCATGAAATTAAAATATTTAAATCAGAGCCTGTCTTTTCATTCTTTTAGTGCTCTAGTATATTAAAGAGCTCAATATATGAACTTATCTTTCACATTTTCACGAAAAGAAAACCTTTATGTTTAATTTTATGTATATACATATATAACAGGTTTCTGATGAGGCTCACCCAAATATTTACTTTAACTTTGGAAAAATATTGATTTTAAGCACTTAACTTATAATTTATAGTTAGCCTTATAGAACATATGATAATTAAGGAAACATTAAAAAACATACAAATGGCTTTGAATGTTTAAACTGTACAATAATTTCCATCCTCATACTACCACATATTATTCTAATTTTCAAATGATTTTGTTTCTTTTTTTTACAATTGCAAATTCAGAGAAGTACAAGTGAGCAAAGAAAATTAGGCCATATTACTCTACCTGAATAATCTTTGTTAATATATTCAGTAGCATATGGGGAAGATTAGAAATTTTCAATCCATTTGGAAAGGTACAAAATAAAAAGTGAAAGCGTCCCTTTCACAGGAATGCCATCCTGAAAAAAACGAAAAAGCTTAAATTTACATGTATCTACAAGGGATCATACGTACTATATGCACTATAATTCACCTTGCTTTTTTTTTTTTTTTTAAAGATTTTATTTATTTATTTGACAGAGAGAGACACAGTGAGAGAGGGAACACAAGCAGGAGGAGTGGGAGAGGGAGAAGCAGGCTTCCCCGCTGAGCAGGGAGCCCAATGTGGGGCTCGATCCCAGGACCCTGGGATCATGACCTGAGCCGAAGGCAGACGCTTAACGACTGAGCCACCCAGGCTCCCCTAATTCACCTTGCTTTTTTCACAGATTATATTTTGGAATTATTTCCACATTAGCATTTAAATTTCCTTCACAGCAGATAAATTGCATAGCATAGTACTGAGTGAACAGACCATAATTTATTTATTCAGTACTTTACTGATGGACACTGATTGTTTCCAGTTTCTCTTTCTCTTGCTCCCCTCCCTCCCTCCTCTTTATTTTCCCTCAGTAGCACTTTACAATTTTCTTCAACATTTATTGAATTCACAGGGCCTTTAGGGTCTTTTCTTTTTGCTAATTGAGCCATTTCTTCTTTATTTGCCAGAATTGGGATAAGTGATTTTGTCAGGTATATATATGTAATACACACACAAACACACACACACATACACACACATACATGTATATGTGTCTATCTATACATACACATATGGCGTAAGGCAGATTAAGGACCAAAGCTAAATGGTTAGTGTTTCAGAAAAATACTAAACAAGAAGTTCAGATATTTTACTCTGATCCAAATTTTAAAAAGTGAGAGAAGAAATTTAAAAATAACCATATTTGTTATCTAGACCCTCCTGAGAATTTATTTTTCATCTTCTTACTCACTTCCTCATCTGTTACTCTACAACTACACTGGCTTTGGCCAATTCGTGGAACACCCAAGTTTCTTCTTGTCTTTGGACCTTTGCATTTACACTTTCTCCTACCTGGGAATGATTTCACCCTATGTTTCAGATTTTCCTTCAAATCTCAGGTTAAATGTCAACTCCTTACCAGACCCTCCTACCAGACCTTCCTCCTTCCACTATTCTCTTTCACTGCATTTCAGCACCCTCCGAGCGCTCATCACAATCTTGTTAACATTTAACTCCTTTTTCTCAGACATATAATGTAGATCCCCCAATACCTACCTGAGTACCTAGCATGTAATATGCTTCAATAAATACTTTAAAAACAAGAGAATTCAGGTAAAGTGGATTTAATTACTGTAGAACTAACTTTTACTGAATTTATATGCCAGGAACAGGTGTCAGTGTATGTTACTCATGCTTAGCTTAGACTTTTCATTGATTCAGGATTCCGAAATCCTTTTAATCCCATAAATCTTAATACCCAAACTTTAAATATAATTTAAATTTCAGACCATTTTGAGAAACCTCCCACCAGTCTCCCCTTCCCAACCTAAGGATCCACCCGCTTACCCCTAACTTCTCTAACCGCCCCGCCCTTCCAGCAGCCAGGCTGAGCTAGGCAGTGCGCAGAGAGCCTTCCGCGACCCGGGGCGCATGCGCGGCAGACCGTGCACATGCGCAGTACTCGCGCAGCCGGCGTGCGTCCCAGCCTAAGGCTGAGGTGGCCGCCACGGAGCGGGGGGCGGGGCCTGCGACACTATGGCCGAGGGTGGCGGGGACGTAGTGGCAGTACCCGCGTCCGGGGCTGCCAACGGCCTCAGCAATGGGGCAGGCGGGGTCCCGGCGCAGACCAGTAACCCGCTGTCGCGGAAGCTGAATAAGATCCTGGAGACGCGGCTGGACAACGACAAGGTAACCAGAGCTGGCAGGGCCGGGGGTCCCGCGTCGCCCGCCGAGCTGAGGCTGGCCGGGGGCGGCGTCTGTTCGGCACCCACTCCCTCATCCCTTCGTCCCTCCGTGGAGGGGACCGCAGACCCGCGGGATCCGACGTGGGACCGGTAAGAAGGGGGAGGCCGAGGAATCCCTGGAAAAGCGAAGAGGTGTCTTGGGTGTCCCCTCCATTTGAAAAACCTGTTCCTGGAAGGCTCTCGCTCCGGGAGGCAAACGGTGGAGCCTCCTACCCGGGAGGTGTTCGGGGGTCCGAACAGGGAGAGAGGAGAGCCCAGGGCAGGATTAGAAACCCATGCAAGAGTAAATTACAAGACTAGGCAGCGTCAATCGGGGTGAGGAGGAACTGGAGAACCGGGGTAGGCATAATTGAGCATTTCCACTGACGGGTGAGAACGACTGAAATAATTTGCAGCGCGGAAGAACTACCTGCTCAGGGCTCAGATGAAATACTATGTACTACTAGTTTTTGTTGTTAGCTAAGCTCCGCCTGTGATATGTGGGCTCATGCTGTGTTTCTTCACAAGATAAACCGTCCACATCCTCTCCCAAGTACCTCCTGAAACTCATCCATCCAGCTTCTGTCGTAGCTGGTTGTCTCTTCTGTATCATTGAGTCTTTAGGTAAATTGGTCATGCCATAAAGAAAAAATATATGTAGAAGTGAGAGAACTTTATAGATAAATTTTTAGGTAACCGAAAATAAGCTGTCAATAAGAATTTGTGTATAAAAAAATAACATAGTAAGACGGGCTCTGGGGCCACCTATTTATTAGATATAACCATCAAACTGAAGCATTATGATTTGAGTAAGCCCCTTAATTTCTCTAAGCTTATTTTTCATCATTTCTAAGTTGAGAATACTGCTGGTAACTTTCTCAGGGTTGTTGTGAGGATTCAATTGACAAGAGAATCTTAAGTGCTCAGCAGAGTGCCCAGCACTTACCATTTCTTATTAAATGTTAATTTTATCATACAGCTTATTGTTTAATGTGTCTAATACTGACACCTATTATTTAATACAGGTGCTGTGATGTAGATAACATTATCTCCTTTTTACTCAAGAGAAAAATAACGTATTGAAAGAGTGTAACAAGGTTAAATCATGTAACCAATAACTGGTGGAGCTGTAATTTGTAGCTGTCTCTGTGATTTTGTTCATTCATCTCTTTAGGACTACTTCTTTGAGCCAGACCTAGGACATTTCAAGGTTATAGTCAAAAGAAATGGTTTCATTTTATGGTTTTTCTTTTTTTTGTACATAAATCTTTGTAATGCTTTCTTAAATATTAAATTGAATTTAAATAGCTTTACTATTTTTGTCAGTCCAGCCAATATTGCAAAATAACATTTTAACTGAAACACAGAAGGGTAAGCCCATTACAATATATGTTAGTTCAGGTGTAGGAATTTATATTTGGAGTTAGATATTCTGGGCTTGGTCTTCTCCCTTCTCTCCTCTATGCATATTCTCTCTGTAGGAGAACTCTCACTTTCATGGTTTTAAATAACAAAAAGGGTGATGATTCTCAAATTTATAACCCTGTTCTTGACATCTCTACTGAGCTCCAGATTTGTATAGTCTGTTGCTTACATGACACTTCTAATTAGTTACCTGATCAACATCATAAAAACTTAACATAGCCAGACTCTTCGTTTTTCTCCAAACTGGTTCTGCTTTCTACTGTTAGTAAAGAACATCACTTACCCAGACAAGCAAAAAGTGTATAAATAATTGATTCCTGTCATTTTTTTCACTTCTTACGTTCAGTCCATTAACAAATCCTCTCGGCTCTACCTTGAAAAAAGTTGTTTTGGAATATCTCCTTCTTTTCACCTGCAGTGCTACTTTCTTGTTCATTTTAGTTTCTTCCTACTTGCTTCCTTTCTTGCCTTCCACCCCGATCTGCTCTCCTCACAAAGTTAGAATAAACTTTTAAACATATAAAGCACATTACATTACTCCTTTCCCTAAAGCCTCTAGTAGTTTCCCACAGCTTCAGTCATACTGGCCTTTCTGCTGCTTTAGGGTCTTTGTACTCACAGCTTTTTCTGCCTGTGAACTGTTTTGTCCCCATGGATGCCTTTCCTATTACTTAGGCCTCAGTTCAAAAGTCACCTCAGAGAGGCCTTCTCTAAGTTCTGCTCCCAGTTACTCAGTTCCTAGCCTGGAGGCTACAGGTGGTACTTCTTTCTTATATATATCCTTCCAGAGATAGTTTACACATTCATCAGGAAGTATGCATGTATATAGTCCTTTTTCTTTTTTAACAGTTGGTATTACAACTGTTTGTGTACCTTGCTATTTCACTTACTGTATCTTGAAGTTTGTATTATATAAGTACATAAAGAATTTTCATCTTTGTTAAAATGGATATATCATAATTTCTTTAACCAGTACACTTTAGATGGACATTAAGGGTATTTGCAGTCTTTAAAATTACAAACTATTTTGCAGTGATGTATACATGCCGCAATATAAAAGTAAGTAGATCCTTAACAGTGTTTTGGAAATAAGTTTACTATTCAGTAATGTGAAGATCACCTGGTATTTTTTGCTTATTTAATGGAAACATTTGAAAATAATTTCATTAAAATTTGGCTTGAGATTAGGAAAACATTTGAAAATTGGCCCCAGTAATTGTCTTCTATTATCAATTGTGTAGGAGATGTTGGAAGCTCTCAAGGCACTTTCAACCTTTTTTGTTGAAAACAGTTTACGGACTCGAAGAAATTTACGTGGAGATATTGAACGCAGAAGTTTGGCCATCAATGAAGAATTTGTCAGCATTTTCAAGGAGGTGAAGGAAGTATGTAAATTCTTTTCATTTAACGTTTATTGAGAACTTATTGTATGCCTAACTGTGTGCTAAGTATTTTTATGAATTGGGTTGATATGTTTGCTGTTCACATACCATGTTCAAATAGAAAACTTAACTACTTACTCCAGAAGCATCAGGTCCTTAAATTAGTGTGATTTTGGAATCTGTGACCTCCACTAATGCTGCTTCTTAGAAAGTTGTAACATTTCTTCTAGGATATTCTTAGAAATTTTTGCTTTTCTAACAACAAAAACAAGAAAAAACATTTCTTTAAATGATTTTCCAGTGGAAATTTTTCCTCACTGAATAAACCTCCTTTGGATAATCACTTCTCCATTGAAGATTAATTAGGTTTGAGTTACTTTAGCACATCATAAATTAGGAAATTTTCAGATTAATTAAGATCAGTTACTTCTGGCATGAGTAATAATTTATCATACTTGAGTGAGCAGACTACTCACTGTAGGGTAAAAATGAATTTTATTATGTTATTATATTTACTTATGCAATATTTTGTTAATTTTATTAATATCACATTCTGTATGAGTTGTATGAAAGTGTTATATATAGTTTCAGTGACTAATTAATAAACAGATGATATTTAATAGTTTAGAAAGATTTCATTGACTGAGGCTAAAAATCTGGAAGGTTGGAAGGACAGTTTGGTAGTGTTTGTAAGAATAGAAAGGGTATCCATGAGCACATCCAGATTGTGGTCCTAAATACCATTTCCCACTGAAAGGAACAATCTTACAAATATCAGAAAGCAGGGAAGCTATCTGAGACCCTTGGGAAAGTGACAGAAGAACTTTGGAGCTAACTAGATGAGGCTTCTCTTGTCCAGAGATAGGATGATTAGAGCATCAATAAGAATAACTCAGTGGACTAAAACATACCAAACATGTTTAAACCCACAAATTCATACTGATCTAAAAACCGAACAGAACCCTCATTGGTTATATTTCGTGGATATAAGGGAACTAACTTATTTTGAAAACTGCTAAATAAAAGGAAAGAGTCAAGCATTTATCCTGTCTTTTGTTCCATTTACATACAGTTGTTGAGGGGAGCCTTCTCTTTATAGCTTTATTCTAATAAATGAAGAAGGAATGATAGAAGATGAGAAGATTTTGCCACCACTGTTAAATTTATGGATCTAGTTCAAGGTTTCTCAACTTGGCACTATTTTACATTTTGGGTCAGACAAGTGGGGACTATCTTCTGTGTTTAGGATGTTGAACAGCATCCAGGGCTTCTATCCACTAAATACCAGTAGTACCACTTCTTCTTCAGTTGTTCACCCAAGAATGTCTACAAACACTGCCAAATGCCCCATCGGGGGACAAAATTGCCCTGGTTGAGCACCACTGGTCTAGCTGTTGGTCATCACTAGCAGCTAACCTCACAAAAAGCTGCTAACGTCATATCTGTCACTCCTAATAAGGGTATACAACACCACCTATGAAAAATTCTTGCCAGAAAATTGAACCAGAATATAATCAAGCTTCTAGATCTAACTGCCTGTTTATAGGAAATACTGGGGTCAGAGAAATATGTTAACACCACAAATATGTAGTCAGCAAATATAGAGTGTAGGGAACTGTAGAGACAAATGAGCTGGTTTCTTCAACAAATAAATTGTAAGAAAAAGAAAAAGAGAAGTAGGGGGAAGTGAAACTGTATAGATTAAAAAAAGAAATGAGAAATTGCAGCAAGTTGCTATTTGTGAATCTTAGTTGGTTCCTGACCTGCAATAATTATTTAAAAATTGGGACAGCTGGGGAGATTGGAACACTGACTAATTTGATATTAAGAGATTATTGTTAAATATTTAGATGTGAAAATGGCATTATGTTTTTTGAATCTTCTTAGAAGCATATACTGATGTTTATGAATGAAATGATAAAATATCATGAACATAAAATAATTCAGTTTGTGAGGGAGGGAGAAAGGAATGGTGGAGAAGTAGAAAGTGGGTAGAGAAATAGATGAAACAAGAGTGGTCGAAGCCGGGTGATATGTATATTGGCATTCATATTATCTCAACTTTTGGATATTTTTGAAAATTTTCCACAATAAAAAGTTTTTAAAAAGTTTATCATACACCAGTTGTATTTCCCAGCCTATAATTTTATTTAATTGGGGGGCAGGGGAAGACAGTTTGCCCTAAGTTCAAATAAAGACTTTATACGTAATATACAGGCCATTGAATTACAGTCATCAAAACTCTGCATTGAAGTCAGATATTCAGAGATGTAATTTATATTATTCCATATACATGGACCTGACAAATCAGGTCCATTTGGTATATTATTATGGCTAAAGTAAATATTAGGAGTAGTTATTCTTGACCTAGCTGGCTGATAATGTCATAGTGCTATTCATATTAGATTACACAGTGAGATTTAAGGGAATAGTGAGATTAGTTTACTTAGGTTTCTGCTATTGCTAATATTGATATTTTGAAATCATGCTTTTTTTTTTTTTTTTTTACTGTTCACCTCAAAGCAATTTAGGACTTCATTTAATGATTTGATTTATATGCTATCTGTTGTTAAGTATAGTGAGTAACATTTGAAAATATTGGTGCTATGATATTTATAATTCAAAGTACTTCATAGAAAGAAGGGAGAAAAATCTTACTTCTAGAACTTAGATTTATGCTCATATTCTGATAAGTGGTTTTCTAACTGGTTTATCCTCACACTTTGTTTATAGCCTCACTGGGCAGCTTTCTTATCTTTTGCCCTCTGATTGGCTCATTCCTTCATAAGCCGGTCATGTTTCTATTTGAAGGCCTGGGTATTCTGTTGAAAGGGATTGTCTGCTGTCTACCACTGAAACTTCCTTGTGTGTGTTTCTGTTGTGTGACACCAAATTGAATTGGGGAAAAAAAAGATAGTAGTGCAGTATAAAGCTAAATATGATTTTGTGATGTTAATTTTTCATATAGTATTTTTCATTGATTCAATAAGGACTGGAGAGGATGGTTTGGTAAAAAGTGTAGAGCCTGGGAGACCTGTTGGAAAACTTTTTTTTTTTTTTTTATCAGTTCACATAAGAGATACCAATTGACCTGAACTAAAGTAGTAGTTGTTAGAGTAGTAAAAAAGAAATGGATAAGATACATGCAGTAAGGCTATAAATGATAGGACTTAATGACCAGTTACATTCCCATGTACCTGGAGGGGGCTAGAGGAGGAAGTACACAGGGAGAGAATGTTACTGAGAAGATTGCCAGCTTTGTGGCATGATCTACCGTGTGATGACTTTCCACAAGGTAGGAGGAGGCACGATTTTTAGTTTATTGGGTTTTCGTATTTGCTTGTTTTTATTAATTAAAAGTTAGAAATAATTCACTATAGAAAAGTTAGATAAGATCAGAAGCCAGAGCAATTGCTTATTATCCTATCACCCAGAAATAACTTTTGTCAGCATTTTATTGCCTTGCTTTTCTTGTGTTCTTCTGTATGTGTGTGTGTGTGTGTGTGTGTGTATATATATATATATATATATATATATGTACTTTTTTTTAAATGGGAGGTATGATATGTATTGTTTCATAATACTTTTTAAAAATCATATACAGACATCTTTTTATGCCTATATATATAAACATATATATATGTACACACATACATATATATAGTTATTGTTAATATATGCACAGATTCCCATTGTGTGGTTGGAAATGTTTCACATTTTCCTTTTGTTTTAGGCAACTCTATGTTGATCTTCTTACATATATTGTTGCACACTTACCTGATTCATTTTTAGGATAAATCTTAGTGTTAGTATACCTGAATGAAGAGGTATTAATATTCTTAAAGCATTTGCCATTTCCTATTGTCACCCTCTTTAAAAAGCATTTACTAATTTCTTTATATCTTTTCTAACACTAGATGTTATTCTTTTTAATTTTTCCAATCTTAAATATGGGATCTTTAGTCATGCTTGGGCAAAAAAAAAAAAAAAAAATTCATGAGATGAAAATAAGGATTTGGCTAAGAGAAGAGAATTTCTTTAACAATATATGTAATGCTTGCTGTTACTTTTTTTCCTTTTCAGGAACTTGAAAGCATAAATGAAGATGTTCAAGCAATGAGCAGTTGTTGTCAAGATATGAAAAGTCGCCTACAGGTACTGTGTAATGGTTGGATTTTAGTGTAGTTCCTGGCTGAAAGTAAGCTTTCAAAAATTGTTAGCTAGATCTACAAGATGTATGGATAGCTAATATATCATGTCCTATAGGAAATGCAAGTATAAATATTATGCTTTTTTTTAACTATAAATGGGTATTTTGGGTGATGGTTTACTGATATTGCTTAGTTAACTCCAGATGCCTTTATATTTTGATCTAGTCAGTGTAGAGCTAACTGTATAGAATTTTGATAAACCTCTCACTCTCATAATATCCCATAAATCTAGCAGGAATTAGTGCCTTAGTAGAAACTCTTAGGAATAAGTCCAGACTAAAGCTATGCGTAACAAAGACCCAGCTTAGTTATGTTTTGTGCTCAGCCTCCCCACAAAAAAAAAAAAAAAAAAAAAATCTCAGGAAAATATCTATAATTCTACATCTGTTTATTAAAGTAGTTTGATAGCAGCAATGTCTGCAGTAGCCAAACGGTGGAAAGAGCTGAGATGCCCTTCAGCAGATGAATGGATAAAGAAGATGTGGTCCATATATACAATGGAATATTACTCAGCCATCAGAAAGGATGAATACTCAACTTTTACATCAACATGGATGGGACTGGGGGAGATTATGCTAAGTGAAATAAGTCAAGCAGAGAAAGTCAATTATCATATGGTTTCACTTATTTGTGGAACATAAGGAATAGCATGGAGGACATTAGGAGAAGGAAGGGAAACATGGGGGGGGATTTGGAGGGAGAGATGAACCATGAGAGACTATGGACTCTGAGAAACAAACAGGGTTTTAGAGGGGAGGGGGGAGGGGGGATTGGTTAGCCTGGTGATGGGTATTAAGGAGGGCACGTACTGCATGGAGCACTGGGTGTTGTATGAAAACAATGGATCGTGGATCACCACATCAAAAACCAATGATAGGTTGTATGGTGACTAACATAACATAATAAAATTAAAAAAAAAATAAAAGTAAAGTAAAGTAGTTTGAAACTTCTAGTTTGATTACAGAGTTAAGATTTAACCTAATTACCCCCATTTATATAATTTTGGAATAGTGAATAGAATAGGGTTCCTCTTAAGAGTCAGTCATGATTATGTTTACTACCTTCACATTTTTATTTAAACTTATACCTTTAAGATTCTCCTGGAACTATTGACAGCTACAGTGATTTTAGGAAGAATCATTAATCTATGCATATTCCACAGATCAATCCTAAGGTACTTGCATGATCTATCTCTAGAACCAGTTTCCTGTTTCTCTAAGATTTTAGCTTTCCTAGTCTTAACTAAATTTCAGTACTGGCATATCTATTGTTCAACCTTAGGTCCTTATGAATTACATAATACTTAAATAGTCATAAAATCTTTGCTAATTATTGTCATTTTACATTTTTTACAATATTACTTTTGTTGCTTAGTAATTTTATTTGACTCTTCTGTTTCTCTAACTTTCTCTTTATTTTCTTTTCTCATCTTCTGGCTTCCATGATTTAATGCCTTTTCTCAAATTACACTCTATAAGGTTTTCTGTATTATATACGCTTGCGTTTCTTTTGTAGTTATTATTTTTATATTTGGTATTATGGGATTACTTAAGTTCCTGTTTTAGGGGGCAGAATCTCATGTTTTCTAATTTTTATCTTTAATTGTATTTTTATCCTTTTATCATAGCTATTTGTAGATGTGGAAAGATCAAAGTATTTTTATTCTTCACGCTATTTTCAAAACAGATTATAAGTATTTTAAGCCACAAAACATCCTCTTTGGTTTTGTCCTTTGTATTTTCTTTGCACCCACCAGTCCTGTTTTTTCCTTATAATGGCGCGAGCCCTTCTTTCTTTTTTTATATCAATTTTATTGAGGAAAAATTGATTTACAGTAATAAACTGCATCCATTTGATGTGTACAAATCAGTGCATTTTGACAATTCTATACCCATGAAACAGCTACCGTAATGAAGATGTACATTTTCATCACTTGCAAAAGATTCTCTCATAGCTTTTTAAACTGAATATTTAAAAATATTTTATACTATTTGTTGTTTACATTCAATTTTGATTCTCAGATTAGGGATTAGATCTGTGATTTTGAAAGTTTTGTTCATCCATTGGCACTGATTTATTTGCATGTAGTGTTGTTGGAATTTTAATAGTACCCACTCAGACTGTCAACTCTAGAATAATGTTTTTAATTTATTCATTCATAGAAAAAAGTATTACTTTTTCATTTTAGGATGTTGTACACAGGACTAATTAAATTAGCTCATATTTTTCAAAATACTTTGGATTTAGGACATTTTAGAGATTATTATTACAAGATACTTTTAGAAATGTAATCAGTTATGAGGAATTCTTAATCTCAGGAAACAAACTGAGGGTTCCTGGAGTGGGGGGTGGGGTGGGAGGGATGGGTGACTGGGTGATAGACACTGGGGAGGGTATGTGCTCTGGTAAGTGCTGTGAATTGTGCAAGACTGTTGAATCTCAGATCTGTACCTCTGAAACAAATAATGCAATATATGTTAAGAAAAAAAAAAGAAATACAATCAGTAATTGTTATATGCTGTGGTTTATCCCTTTGTGGATTTGCTTGGATAAATTACATTTAGAGGCCTGTGTTTATTATTTAATGAGAAATAATCATCCTTAACATTTAAGATAAATTGGAAATTGTTTTAGGATAATGATCTTCACTGGTATTGTTAAACATTATTTTGGAATCATTACCACAATTTATAAATGAAGAGTCAGGAAATATGCATAATTCTTATTGTATACCATTGTAATCAAGTATCATATTTCAGCGATTAATAGATGGTGTTTTTTGTAAGATGTACCTTCAATTTAATAATGACTGAGACTAAAAAAAGAAGCTAGTAAGCATTTTTTGATATTAATTTTGTGAAGCATTCTTTTTTCACAAATATTAAAATATAAATATATTTTAGAATTGAGGGAATATTTTAAACAATTATATTAGGCAAGAATAAGTTGGCAGTGGATCTTGAAAGCAAAGCAACATTAGGAAAGATAAAGAAGAATTTGAAGAAATTAGTAGATTTAAAGAGTAATAATTTTAGAATAGTACCATGGGAGCCATTGTGTTCAACTCCATTCCTTAAAAGTTATTGATCTGCTGAATTACCTAGATTCAAATCTATTTTCTTAAAAATATTTACTATTTGCTAGGCACATAATTTGGCTGCAAGGAACACAGACTCAACTGGAGATGGGGTTGGGATTCTTATTGATGGGATGCCCATATGAAGCAATGAGGTAGAAAATTTCATTGACAATCTGAAAGACTGTAGGAGGATTAGGCCTCTAAGAAGCCAGAAGTTGCGGTGGGCTAGGGATTTTTGTCTAGATCTAATGCAGCTCTAGAAACATTTGCAGCAGAAGCTTGACTCTTTATTGTAGTGTTCCAGCATGAAAATGACCCATATCTTAACATATTTGCTCTGGTATCCTATCTTTAACAGACTGATGTTCCACCATATGTGTTTGTGTAACTACTTTATACTTGACACTTGAACAATGCCAGAGGTTAGGGGCGTTGACCCCCACACAGGAAAAAAATCTGCATATAACTTTTGACTCCCCAAAACTTAACTACTAATAGCCTGCTGTTGACCAGAAGCTGTTAACATAAACAGCCAATTAACACATATTTTATATGTTATTTGTATTATATACTGTATTCTAACAATAAAGTAAGCTAGAGACAAGAAAACGTTACTAAGAAAATCATAAGGAAGAGAAAAGAGATTTACAGAACTGTAGTTCTTGTGTAAGTGGACCCACATAGTTAAGATACTTCAACTGTAATTTCCACTTACTAGTGGCTTTATTTATACATAATTCTAACTCACTCTGTGTCCCTTCAGGGCATGGACCCCATGTCTCCAGCTGCCGTACACCCACTTGTTTCTCCTCTCTTTTCTAACTGCCTTATGTTTAGTTCTTTGAGAATCTAAGTAGCTACATTTGTCTTTTGTTTCAGTCCACTTTAAAATATTTGCCTAATCTTAGGATAGAATAGCTTTTCATCAAGTTTTCATTCCCGATCCTCTTAGCTCTGGCTTGGGGGAGGAAGGATTGCTTAATATAAAACTTGGCCAGGAACTTGTCCTTTAGATATGGCTGTCTCTGATCATCCCCAAAACCCTATATGAGGAGTAATTTGTATATTCCAACTCTCAAATGCTTATCTCCATCTTGGGCATTTCTGTTGAGTTCCACACTAGCATTTCAGTGACTTACCTTACAACTCCAGTTAGAGGTCTCATGGTATCTCAAATCACATGTGCATAAAAGAATTCACGTTTTTCATTCTTAGCCTTCTTTTCCAGTACTTCTGTTTCACTAAAAACATCATGAACTGTTAAATTCCTTAGCACCCTGATACCTTTCTCCTTGTAAGCCTAAGCATTATGTGTCTATTGAGAACTCTGAGTGGGTTCCTCTTAGTAAAGGTAGTGTATGAGCCTTTAAACATCTGTGTCAGCTATTTGGCCTTTTAAATTTTTATTTATATTTTATTTATTTTTTTGGCCTTTTTTAAACTTTTGAGTTCTGGATCTCACACACTGTAAGTTTGAACTTCAGTAAGTGATACTATTAGTTTTCTGAAGTATAAAAATATTGAAATGTACTGATGTTAGATATGTTTATAATTTTAGGCAGCAAAGGAACAGACGCAAGATTTAATAGTAAAAACCACTAAGCTTCAAGCTGAAAGGTAAGTTTTACTTTGTTTAGTTACCTCTTCATTAATTTGGAGATTAAGTGGAAAGAAAATTATAGGTAACTCCAAATCAGAGTTAAAATAATAAAAAAGATGATTCAAAATTCATATAGCACATAAGATTCTAAGCTCTTATCCAAGAGGAAATAAACATAAAATGATAATTTAGGAGTATCAAACTTGATACTGGGGTTGAGGGATTATTCATTCTTGTAGTTGACAATGTTGTGTATTGTTTGCTGTGGAATTAAAAAGATTGCTTTTTAAAATGTAGATTATTTTAGAGTTTTAGTAATTTTATTTTTTTCCACACTCATTGTCTCTTATTTTTTTAGCTATGATTAATCCTCTCTGATATAATTAAGAGTTCACTGTATAAATTTTTCTTATGGTAGTTTATAGATAGGTATGTTAATATTTGTTCACTGAATAAATGGGTTAATGAAGGTGAGTAGAGTATGGATTCATGTATTTTACTGTGTATTACAGTCTTTTATAATTAGTTGTTGGTTTGATTGTCTCTATTCCTACTAAACTGTGAGCTTGTTGAGAACAATGACAATTTCTTACCCGCTTTTTGTGTCTCCAGTGCCTAATATATTGTAGATTCAATAAATAATTTTTGAGTAAATGAATATGGAATGCAACTAATCTAATGTCAGGAAAGGAACATAAAATAAAAACTGAAAAAGAAGCATTGTATTGGAGCTTATACCATATATGGGACCCTAATTAATGTCTAGAGGAGGCAACATTAGAATATTGTGTTTCTCTCTGTATATTTTCAAAACTAGGCAGGGTTGTTCATGTTTATAATTTTAGTAAGCTGATGAAAACGTTTTGGCCTGGTATGCTTTTGGGAGTGAAAATTTCTGACATTTTAGTATCCCAAGAGCTGTAGATATGATGTGCCAAGTGAACATTTGCGGAAAGTATTTTAGGAAAATTACATAGTAGAAATTATAACAGATTCCTGGGAGCTGGCCGGGAGTTGTTTCTCCATTTTTAAATATTACCTTTTCTTTTTAGCAAGAAACCTTGTTAAACAAGCGATTAGCTTTAGAAATAGAAATTCTGTGGGCTTATTTGGATAACATGACATTCTTACTGAGACATATATAAAGGATATGAATATTTTCCCAACTGGGTTAGAAGAAGGTCAGTCATCGTGACAGCTGATGTTCTAATAGGCAAAGTTCCATTGTCTTCACAGAACTGCAGCTAATATTTCTTTATGCTATTTAGTTGATAGAGGGTGGATTTCAGTGATAATCAGGAAATGATATCCACATAAATATACCTCTATATTTTTTAATACTACTGAAGTCACTATTTATTATAGATTTTCTTGTCTCCTGCGAAGGCCCAGCAACCAGATTTCTTTCTGGACTCAGAAAAATAGTCTGTGATGAATGTTTGTTTCTTTTTGAGGTGTAGTTTGTTAAAGTGGAAAGAAGGTATGCTTTGAAGATAAAACCCTGAATTCTAATCTAAATCTTGAGTAAGAGTTTATTAGGTTTTTAATTTTGTAGAAGTTACTTCTTAACCTTCAGCCTCAGTTTTCACATCTGAAAAAAGGGACTAGCATCTGTGTCCCGGGGTGGTTGTGATGATTGGATGATATGCCTAGGTGCTGAACACACTGCCTCACATCCGTCAAGGAACATTACCCTTCCATTTATGAGATAAACCTATCAGCACATCTTGTTTCTACATTGGCTTTGGTGGCTAGGAACTAGTTTAGGCTATTTTGTGCCTAATTTTTTTTTTAAATGTTTTTTTTATTTATTCATTCGAGACACAGAGAGAGAGAGAGAGAGAATATGAGCAGGGGGAGAAGCAGAGGGAGGGGGAGAAGCAGGCCCCCTGCCGAGCAGGAAGCCCGATGCGGGGCTCGATCCCAGGACCCTGGGATCATGACCTGAGCCGAAGGCAGACGCTTAACCAACTGAGCCACCCAGGCGCCCCTATTTTGTGCCTAATTTAATTAGAATAGCTTTCCTCAGCTGTTATTTACTTTCTCATCCTTTCTTACTATTTTATTTTTTAATAGTTCTAATTTTATTTTAATTCTGTTATTTGTTATAAACTAATTCAGGTTTTGAAGTTTGTAAAAAAATATAAAACTTTATTTTGCACAGACTTACATATAAAATATGTTGCAGAAGCATGTGTTCAGGCAGGAGAGTATAGACGTCTTTTCTTCTTCCTCTCGTTTATATATATAAAATTTAGAGAAAGAGAAAGAAGATCAGATATACCTTCACTACACAGACATAGCCACTATTAACATTTTGGCATACTCCTTCCCAGCATGAGTATATGTATGTAGTTCCATTTTACTTTGTTCACCTAATATTTTATGTTCATTTTTCTGTGTCTTTTATTTAGAAAAAACATGTATTTTAATGGTAATATTTCATCTTGTGAATGAACCAACATGTATGTTAAACATTCTTAAATCATTGAATACTAATATTATTTCCATTACTAAAAATAATGGCTTGACAGATGTTTTTAAGTCATTATGTGCATTTCAAATTATTTCGTTAGGAAATACTCTTAGAATTGTAATTAATGAATCAAATGGTAGAAACTTTTTAATTTTTTTAAAGATTTATGTATTTATTTGAGAGAGAGAGTGCTCGTGAGCATGCAGAGGGGAGGGGCAGAGGGAGAGGGAGATAGAGAATCCCAAATGGATTCTCTGCTGGACTTGGAGCCTGATCATGTGGGGCTCAATCCCAGGACCCAAGATCATGACCTGAGCAGAAATCAAGAGTTAGATGCTTTTAATCCACTGAGCCACCCAGGTGCCCCAAATGGTAGAAACTTTTTAAAATATCCTGACTTTTGACGTATATTGTGTAAATTCCTCTCTAAAAAGGTTATACAAATTTACACTTCTATCAGCAATATATGAGACTCTCTCCTTTGTCAGTAGTAGGTATTGTCATTAAAAACTGCCAATTTTATAGATGAACAATAGCATCATAATTCTAATTTACATTTTATTGAATGTTGATGAATCAATATTTTTTCATTTTGTCATGCCATTTATATTTCCTAATCTTTTTTGTTTTATATATTTTGCCTGTTTTTAAAGTCTTTTTCTTATTATTTTGAAATTATTTGGTAGGAGTGAGTCTAAAAGGTAGAGTTAAAATATGTTAGAGGCATATTTTCAGGAAGAAAAAAGAAGTACCATAAGATTAATAAATCATGTTCTGGAAATGCTTGAAAGAATCATTAGAAGGATTAATCAGTTTATTTTAAATACTTAGGTAATATATGGATACATGTCCTGAAAATTCATTGATGGGTGTATTATATGTATTTAAAAAAAAATGTGTTTTGCTCTACATATTTTTTGGAGACTTGCTTTTTGCACCTATAAAATGCCTTGTAGATCACCTTATGTTAATACATACAGATCTACATTATATTTATCTGCTGCATGTTATTTCACAGTATGTATTTGCTGTATTTATTTATATGCAGTGATTACGTGAACACATCTCAAAGAAGTTGTAATTTATAATAGCCATTTATGTTTTATATGAACATTTATTTCATATGGTTTTATTTAAATATTAAAAGCTCTCCCAAAGATACCATATTTCACCTGTGATGTAAGATGATGATGAAGTCTGTGTCCTGTGTATCTTTTGTCACACCAGACCTTGACTTAGGGCTCTTACACATCGTAGGTCCCCCTTAATGTTACCGGATTGCACAGATGCTCCCATGGACTATCTAACAGTAACTTTCTATTAGAATGGTTTTACAGTTTTACCTGGGAAGAATATATATGGTAACTAAAGAGTAATATGATTTAAAAAATATATTAGAATTTATTTCATCACTACTTTAAAAAAAGTTCTCATCTTGAAATACCAAGCCCTTGTTTTAGCAGTATGGCCATTGTTCAACATATTTTTGGACCAAATCTTTTGTAGATATAGAGCCTCTCGTTCAAAGTCTTTATTTCATGGATTTTTTTTTTTTTTTTTTTAGAATAGTCAACAATATTATTTGGAATGAAATTTAATGATTAAGAAGTAATATCAAGTTAGGTAATACTAGCTTTAATTAAAACAAAAGTAAATTATAAACTAATTTATTTCCTTTGTGCCTAATAAATTGACTCTAAAGGTAGATCCAAAAGAAGCATCAAAAAGGTTTTAGTCAAAATGATTGATCTGTATAATCTGAAGGAATTTTATGAATTCTTATAATTATTTTAAATCCTGTATGTTAATGATTGAAGCTTTAAGAGTATAAAACAAAACCTGTTAAGGTAACTTTCTGATATCCATAATAAGATGATTAAGGACATATGCCATTTATCTAATGTAGATTTCATTGGGTGATTTACATTATTATTTGAGATAAACAGAATGTTACTGCCACCTAGAGGACTTTTACTTTCTAACTTGCTATACTACTTCAGAGCATTTGACTGAATTTAAAACCTCACAACCCCACCACACTAACAAAACAAACACGGCAGATGCATTGTACTCTCTATACATAAAATGTTCATGTTTATTTTGTTCACTCTCATTTGAATATTATTAAATTGTGGAATATTACTGCCTTGTGAATACTGCTAGTGAAACCCAATTTTATTTATATATCTTTAAATCTAAGATAGAGAAGCCAGGAATGTTGAAATTCATTCAGGTAGTTTGTACTCCTAACTTGCTTTTAGATGGTGACTCGACTCAGTCCTTCAGGTCCTTGCAGACCACATTCCAGAGGAGAGCGTGTCTTTTTTTTTTTTAAGATTTTACTTTATTTATTTGAGAGAGAGAGTGAGAGAGAGAGCACAAGAGAGGGTAGGGTCAGAGGGAGAAGCAGATTCCCCGCTGAGCAGGGAGCCTGATGAGGGACTTGATCTCGGGACTCTGGGATCATGACCTGAGCCGAAGGCAGCTGCTTAACTAACTGAGCCACCCAGGTGCCCAAGCATGCCTTTTCTTAATTGTCAACCTAGTCTAGAGAGGTTGCATCCAGATAATGTAATTTAAAAGGCTTTTTTTTATTACCATATCATGCAGAAAAAGTGGGGAATACAAAAGTGAAGTGCTTTTATGGATTTATGAAGAATTGGTAAATGAGTTCTTGACTTCTGTTTCTAACCTGAAGTAAAAAATAGTAGACCTGATTTTTGGTTGCTGTGTACTTCATGTGAAAACTTCAGAAGCTTAGGATTTTTACTGACTAAGAAGAAATTAGTTGAAGATGGGCATATTTCTCTCCTGTAAGATAACCTTGTTGCTACAAGATGAACAGTTCAAGTACATGTAAATGGCTGAGAATTTGTTGTGCAGGGACCATTTGTGAACTTATTTCTTCTTTTGCATAATGATTAACTCCTTTTACTATCTGCAGGTATCTGAGGTAGAACAAGTTCAGCTAATTTTATTAACTACATGCCTGATGAGCTTCTAATGTTTGAGGCAGAAATGAGGCTTTCAAAGATGTTGAGAATCTTTCACACTTGTTTTAAGAAATTATTATGTCAGAGATATAACTTGTTTTAGGCGATGCAAATTCACAGCATGCGTGACTTTTTATTGCTTTTTTAAAATTATAGTCAAAGATTAGAAATAAGAGCACAAGTCGCAGATGCCTTCTTATCCAAGTTCCAGCTGACTTCTGATGAAATGGGTCTCCTCCGAGGCACTAGAGAAGGACCTATTACTGAGGTATCTTGTTCATTGTTACAGTCATTTAAAGATAGCAGATACTGATTTGCAGAGAAATCACTTTTTTTAAGGCTTTATTTTACCATCTTAAAAGTTTGATTTAAAAATATATTTTAAGTTTAGAAACTAAGATGCATCTTAAATGACCTTAATTTGGCTTTTTTGCTTGTTGTTTATTCAAAGCAATATCTAAACTTTTTTTTTTAAAGAAATCAAAGAGTATCAAATTTATAAAGAAAACCTACTCCTCCTTGTCTCTAAGTCCTTTGTCAACCATTTTCAACCTTGTTAATTGCTTCTTTTCTAAATTCTGCATCCTGGATCTGTTGATTTAAAAAAAAAAAAGGCTTTGGTTATCTATGTTACCTATTATCTATTGATTTCCTATCATGAAATAGGAGATTTTAGTCTCTTACCCTCCTCTTACACACATACATGTTGTCTTTCCTTCCTACCTTACAGTACAGTTATATGACATTTTCTGTTTTCATTACCATGGCATTACAATGAATACATGTTTCTTCTTGTCTTTCCTGGAATTTGAAATTCCTTCTCTTTTCATCTAATTAATTTCTGAATCTATGCCCTTCTTTCCAAACTGACACAAAACTCTAAAGCCCCTCAAAATGCTAAACAACCAGTTAAAGTTTTGTCTCTTTGTTTTTCCTGAAGACATTCACTTTCTCCAAAAAGGAATTTTGCAGTCTTCTCACTGGGAGAAGCTATAAACCTAAGCCCGTTGTCATCGTTCAAGGATTGAGAACAGGACAAGTTCTCAGAAGGGGGAGGGGCTCACTGAGCTGCTCTTGATAGATGTCACTCTTTTCTTACTGCTAGGCTAGAGTGGAATCAGTCATCTGGGAGTAAGGAGTTAAGTAGGTAGAGAATTGATTTGTACATTACTTATTGGTGGTTATTGCCCTTTATAGTTTGTGGAACTTTGCACATTTGAAATATTTGACATCTTACCTTTCCTCCACTTAGCAGAAATAGTAAACGGTATTAGAAGAGTTTTTTTTTTTTTTTTTAATTTCACTCATCAAAGAAAAATAACTAATTCATTATTTTCATGATTGGAACATTGTGACTGGAAACTAAGGCTTCAGTGCCTTTTTCTAAAGGAAAAAAAAAATCTTGAAGTTCAGCATCAGTCAGTTCCTGTATATTTATGAGCAGCTTTTATGCCTCCAACTTTACATTCTACTCTTGGATTAGGGGGCAGGAACAGGTATATAAAAGATATGTAAAACATCATCTTCAGTGATAAAGCTATGGTTAATTAGTCATAAGGTGTGTAATACATAGCATGTTTTTCTTTATGTAGTCATCTTTAGGTTTGCATTCTCTCTCACTAGACTATATATTTCTTGAGGACAGGGATTTTTGTCTTTATAAATTTTGTGTTCCCGGCAACTAGCATACTATTTGGAATTAACAGACATTGAATTAATGTATGTTTTAAAATGTAAATAAATATCTGTTACACTTTCTCTAAAAATTTAGAGAAAGTTGAGGTCAGTTTTAGGAAGCCTTCATTAGAGTAAGTGAAAGGATTTGTTTTTCCCTTGTAGTGATATTTCAGTTTAGAGTAATGCAATTTCACCTGAAAACATGGACATTTTAAAGTTGCATTCTTAATTTTAAAGGATTTTTTCAAGGCATTGGGAAGAGTAAAACGGATTCATAACGATGTCAAAGTTCTCTTGCGTACAAACCAACAAACAGCAGGGTGAGTAGTAACCTTTTCTGTTTATTTCAAATCATTTCCTCATATATTTCTAAAATTTTAAAGGCATCCGAGGTCCTTTTTGAAATAATGACATTTTGTGAAATAGGAATTTAATCTTTATGTATCTTTGGATAAGGAGGGAGTTAGTTATACCCTGATACTTACAGAGTAAAACAACACTTGCCAATCTAAGTGATGGTATTAAAATTTGATGTTTATTAAGTCATAAAAAAATTATTGAAAAATCATTCCATAAAATGATAAAAAGTTAATATGTTGTAACCAGATCACTCTGTAATTAAAACAATTAAATTCTTAGGTGTAGCTATTGTCTAAAACTTTAAATTAAAATAAATCTTTAATTTTCTTAGTTTAGAAATTATGGAACAGATGGCCTTGCTTCAAGAAACAGCTTATGAAAGGCTTTATCGGTGGGCTCAAAGTAAGTGATTTCTTTCATACGGTCTAGATGCATGAATATTAGTTTCCAATTTGGTTATTTCACCTGACCTTTGATATCATATTTTGATCTTAGTGATCAAAAAGTATTTTTAAAAAGAAAAATGAACTTGACTTTTGAACATACTGTGTTTGTATCATGAGCATCTTCATTGAAGCTCTGTATGATTAAGGATGATAAAAAAATAAAATCAGTATTTCTGCCCTATATTATCTTAGAGTTGATTAGACATTTTTTATTATTTAAATAACTGTTTTATACATGGTGAATTGATTTTTCTCTTGCTGCTTTAACAAATCACCACAAACTTAATGACTTTGGACAACACAAATTTATTATCTTATAGTTCTGTAGGTCAGAAATCAGACATGGTGTCACCACAAATAATGTTGGTAGGGCTGCATTCATTTCTGGAGGCTCTAAGAAAAATCCGTTTCCTTGCTCATTTAGTTTGTTGGCATAATTTAGTAACTTGAGTCTGTAGGACGGACTGAGGTGTGAGTTTCCTTGCGGGCTGTCACTGAGGGCTTTTCCCAGTTTTAGAGGCTTCCTGCATTCTTTGGCTTATGGCCTCTTCCTCTGTCTTTAGAGCCAGCAATAATGGATTGAGTCAGTCTCTCACTTTAATCTCTCCTGCCTCTTTGTCCATATCATATCTCTGACTGACTCTTTTGCCAGCCTCTTCTACTTTTAAGACCTATGTCATTGGACTTGCTTGGGTAATCTGGGAACATTTTCCTGTTTTAAGATCTGTCACCTTAATTTAGTCTGTAAAGTCCCTTTTGCTATGTACTATAACATATTCACAGGTTCCAGGAATTAGAGATCTTTGGAGGGCCATTATTTTGCCTGCCACAAGTGGTTTATTCTTAGTTTTGTTTTAAAATGTTTCAGTAATCTGTTCACAGAATTGCCTGTTAAAACCAAAGTTAAGACAGTTAAGACAGGATAGGATAGAAGTGAAGGAGAAGCAGGCTTCCCGCTGAGCAGGGAGCCTGATGCGGGGCTCGATCCCAGGACCCTGGGATCATGACCTGAGCCGAAGGCAGACGCTTAACAACTGAGCCACCCAGGCGCCCAAAAGTACATGACATTTTAATAGGTATTACCAACTGACTGTGGGAAGGAGTTAGGAATACAAACAGTTAACTAGTAATACCTATACTAGACTGAACTTAGGTTCTGCATCTTTCTGGAACTCTCCATGACTACATTAAATCACAGTGACTTTTCCCATCTCTAAACTCTAACTGCTGGAAATATTTGACATTCGGTACATTATACTTAACTTTTCATATATGTATATCTTAGCCTCTCCAGTTAGATTTCTGCTTTCTCAAAGGCAAGGACATTCCCTCACATTTTTTTGTGCTTCCACAACACCTAACATAGTGGTTCTAAACTATGGCCTTCTGACTCCTAAGGACTTTGGAGTCATCTTAAGATACCTAATTTCTGCAAAGGAAACCATCAACAAAACAAAAAGACAACCTACTGAATGGGATAAGATATTTTCAAATGATATATCTGATAAGGGATTGATATCCAAAATATATAAAGAACTCTTGCAACTCAACACCAGAAAAACAATTTGATTAAAAAATGGGCAAAGGAACTAAATAGACATTTTTCCAAAGAAAACCTACAGATGACCCAACAAGCACATGAAAAGATACTCAACATCACTAATCATCAGGGAAGTACAAATCAAAATCACAATGAGGTATCACACCAGTCAGAATGACTAATATCACAAAGATAAGAAATAACAAGTGTTGGTGAGGATGTGGAGAAAAAGGAACCCTCGTGCAGTATTCATGGGAATGTAAATTGGTGCAACCATTGTGGGAAACAGTATAGAGGTTCCTCAGAAAATTACAAGCAAATACCATATGATCCAGTGATTCCACTACTAGATTATACTTACCCAAAGAAAATGAAAAGAGTAATTCAGGAAGATATATACACCCTTATGTTTATTGCAGCATTATTTACAATAGCCAAGATATGGAAACAACCCAGGGTCAACTGAATGGATAAAGAAGATGTGGTATATACATATATATATATTGTATATATATATATATATATATATACACAATCAGCTATTACTCAGCCGTAAAAGCAACTGAAATCTTACCATTTGTGACAACATTGATAGACCTAGAGGGAATTATTATTCTAAGTGAAGTAGTGAAGTAAGTCAGAAAGAGAAAAACAAATACTATATGATTTCATTTATATGTGGAATCTGAAAAACAAAACAAACAAACAGACTCTTAAATACAGAGAACAAACTGGCTGTTGCCAGAGGGGAGTTGGATGGGGGTGGTGGGCAAACTAGGTGAAGGGGATTAAGAGATACAAACTTCCATTTATAAAATAAGTCATGCAGGTGAAAAGTACAGCATAGGGAATATAGTCAACAGTCTTGTTTAAAAAAAAAAAGATACTTTCAATTCCAAACATGCATGTATTTTTCTCAGTGCTTGCTAGAAAATATACTGCTAGTATGAGGTCCACATATACCAAATGTTTGGGTATTTTTGAACAAGTTCTAAGTTTTTTGAACATAGTAAACATTTAGTTAGCATTTTATGCATAAAATTAGAATAGTAAAGAAGATGTTGGTGTAGACATTTTTAAAAGTTTAGAATCTAAACTGATTTGAAATTATAATCTTATTGCCATATATTATTTATATAAACATTTTTAGCAAACTGCTTAAAGTTTGCTCCCAAAGGAAGGGATTGGTAATGTATTTTTTATTCACCCCCCCCTTCCCCTTGAACACTGCCATGTGTGTAGCAGTTACTCTGTGAATTTGTTCATTGATTGGTTTCTTTGGAACTGTAGTTTAATAGAGGTTTGGGGTGCACTGGATAGCATGTGTGGTCATATAAAGTTATACAAATACTTAAGCTTACATTTTTAGTTTGGTTGACAGCATAAAATAGTTTTTGATTGGCATATTCTGTAAGTTTTTCTGAGCATTTTTTTAATGCAATATTTGTTAAAGAATTTAGACTGATTGTACAATGGATATAATAAAGACCTAATTTTAATTTAACAAGTGCTATAATTATATGTTAACTGTTTTTCAGGTGAATGCAGAACATTGACACAAGAATCATGTGACATATCTCCAGTATTAACTCAGGCTATGGAAGCCCTGCAGGATAGACCTGTCTTATATAAGTTGGTGACTTTTTCCTAATTTAAAAAAAATAAATCTGCTTTTTCTTTGATGAGTTATGCTAGCTTTCAGTATTATCAAATTATATACACTAGTTTGAGTAATATAATTTACAGTGATATTTTCATCTCATATGTATATCATTGGAGCATCAGCTTATTTGCGTAATGTGTATTATAGAATGCCATAAGGTGGGGAAAAGCAGGCTGTCCCTATATCTAGACTACCCTTTATTTATGTAGAGGTTAAGGGGCTTTTCCTCAATCTGTCATCTCATTCACTACCTTAGAATTGCATGAAACTAAAACTCCTCTATCAACCCTTCCCTAGAGAGAAAGAGGTCAAATAGGGGACTGAGAAATATAATTTCCCAGAAATGAAAAAAGGAAATTTAAAATCAGGATTCCATTAACAGGATTTAGAGTTCAGGTGTTTGATCCTGTAAGTTATGCTGGCCAAGAGATGTATGATGATAATTTGTGTAAGAATTCTATGCATTATTAATTGTTCACATATTTTTTATTATTCTGTATTTTAATTTTGTTCTTTATATAAAATAGAAGTATTTTTTTTTAATTTTTAATTTCTGCAATAGTATGGAAATAGAGAGACCCAGTGGGGAGTTATAATGCAGGAAACAGAAAACCAGGGGACTTCTACATAGGCATTCAATCCTGCTCTGAGTCATGCCTTTCAGAGGCTTGTAATAGTTTAAGAGGATTTCCCCATTATTCTTTCTGATTGGAACATTGTTTAGGCCATACGAAGTTTCCAGAACACAAATGCTGGGACAGCTGTGTAAAATAATGACATTCCAGTACTACTTAATGAGTACTTACTATATGTTAAGCACAGTTTCTATGTGCTAGAGACACAACATCAATAAAACTCTACCCTCAAATTGCTTTATTTTATGGGAGCAGATACACATCCATTTTAATGACTGTATTAATTGCTATTTTAGAGTCTCTGTGTCAGGTGCTGTGTGGCTCAGGTGTTCTGTGGTAGGGGAAAGGGATGAACATTGGGGAAGGTTTCCTCTGGGAAATAGGTTTAAAGTGAGTTCTCAGGATTGAATAGGCATTTTCCAGGAGGAGAAGGGAATTGAGAACATCCCAAGTTGAGGGAACAGCAGGTGCAAAGATGTAGATTGAGACAGAACATGTATTTTGGGGAAATTGGTTGCAAAAGCTTGCGCTGGCTGTTGGGTTGGTAGCAAGAGATGCTTTGTCATAGCCCTGAATGTGGTGCATGTGTATGTGGTAAGGCATGTTCACTATGGATCACCAGCTCAGCAGATTTTATCTACCTTGGAATTTCTTTCCCAGCCTTTTTACTTTAAGGTATTGGTGTTTAATTATGAGTCTTTTATACTGAAAATATTTGGTATTTGATTTTAATCAAGTGTTATGTTGTCCACAGATTCCTATTTGTTCATAAAGTTAGTCTTTGTTTAAAAAAATGCCTTTGTGTGTTTTGGTCAGCTGACTTCTACCATGTAAATATATTTTTACTAAATTTTGATTCTTGAGAAACACTTGGAAAGGAGCAGTATTGCATAATAGTTTAGAAGGTGAGCTCTGAATTTGATTTTTTATAAGCCCCTCTACTTTCAGAAACCTCAGTTTCCTTAAATGAGGATGAAAATAGTGCCTATCTTACAGGGTTTTTGTGAATATTAAATTAGATTGTTCACATAAGGTGTTTAGCATAATGCTTTGCTCATCACTAAGTATTAGCTATTATTTTTATTTTGAAAGGAGATAAACTAGAAAGTTGTCAACCACAGAGGGGTGTATTTAGAGTCTGTTGTGACAGCCAGGAAAAGCTGGAAAGACAAAGAATAGAACTATAATAGGCAAAAAAGATTTATGTTGAAGGGGCACATGCCAGGGAATAAGGAAGGCAGCAGTGCATTTGGGAAGATTGTAAGAGGCATTTGGAAGTTAACTTGGGAAGAAGGAGGATTTTTAAGACCAATTGATTCCCATAAGATGGATGCTAAAAAACAGGAAATTGGCCTTTCATTAAGTAATCATTTATCTTCAAAGTGGTAGTTTCTTTAAATTTAGGAAAAATTTAACAGTGTATCTCTTAACCACCAGATGGCACTATATGAACTTTATTTAAGTAATGTGTAAAAGCTTCACTGCCCTTAGTGTGTCTCAAATGTGTAGGTATCATGTGCAAGAAAAATGGTAATTATTGAAGTCCTTGGGAAAAGTTTCTACCCAGTTTTTATTAGGTAGTATGTAACTAGAGTGCTAATGCATTATTTATTTTTAATAAATCAGGTATAGAAATTTCAGTAGGGGTGCCTGGGTGGCTTAGGTGGTTAAGCTGCCACCTTCGCCTTAGGTCATGATCTCTGGGTCCTGGGATCTCTGGATCCTGGGATCTCTGGGTCCTGGGATCGAGCCCCACCTCAGGCTCCTAGCTTAGCAGGGATTCGCTTCTTCCTCACACTCTGCCTCTCCCCTGTGCTTGTGCTCTCTCTCTCAAATGAATAAATTAAAAAAAAAATCTTCAAAAGAAAAAAAAAAAGTCTTCATAAAGAACTTTATTATAAGTAGAATAGATTGACATCTTCCTTTGGTAGACCTTCAGAATATAAAGTGTTAAAGAATGTAGTAATTTGCTGGCTTCTTCATTCTTTATGTATTTGTTACATTTCTTGGAGGCTTTTACACTATTCTTTTAATTTGTTTTTGACCAACATTTTTCATGTTTTAATTTGCTTTTTGACCAAAACTTTTCTTTTTTTGCTATAGACATTAAAAATGGGGACTTTAATTTTTACTTTAGCTTAGAGGCATTTTAGAATATTTATATCATTTTAACATTCACCTTTGTAAAGCTCCATTTTGAATTTTTGACCTTTGTTGGGAAATAATCTCTTTTTAGTCAAAGAAATTTTCTTCTTTCTGTGGGAAAAGGTGTTTCATATATATAGATGTCATTGAAGATTCATTGTAGTGCATGCTAGTTTTGCTTCAAATTATATCTATTGTTGCAGGGGGATTAACATTCATATTAATGTATGAGTATATTTCATATAATTATACAGATCAGAGTCCAGTGTTTGTCAGGCTTGATAATTCACTCCCACCCCCATTAAAATGCCAGTGAATTCACTGGTTTCTTTTTTTTTTTTTTTTAAAGATTTTATTTATTTATTTGACAGAGAGAGACAGTGAGAGCAGGAACACAAGCAGGGGGAGTGGGAGAGGGAGAAGCAGGCTTCCCACGGAGCAGGGAGCCGGATGCAGCGCTCGATCCCAAGACCCTGGGATCATGACCTGAGCCGAAGGCAGACGCTTAACGACTGAGCCACCCAGGCGCCCCGAATTCACTGGTTTCTAACATAACTTGTGGTCAGAGTGAATAGGCCTAGAAATAGAAGTTACATTGCTTCTGTTTATTGTGGCAGGTTGGGTTCTAAGGATGAGTTTTATGTATTTGAGAAGTTAAAAGTTTGTGAATTTTGTGCTGTAAGTAATCATCTGATCATAAGTCATTTCATGGAGTTGGTGATACTTAAAGGAACACATTCTTTACTAAACATATTTATAGTTTAAGAGCATGAGAAAAAAATCAAAGCATTTTCGTTCTAATTTGTTTTAAAAAATAGAAAGTGATTGCAGGGTCACTGCGTGCTTAGAGCTTAGCGGCATAGTGCATTTCATCTTGATTTATTGCTAGTATGTCACTGCATAGAATTTCAGACCCATTTCCTTTTAACTGAAGACAAACACAAAAAACCATGATCTGGTTTCTAGTGAACAGCCCTTTAAAAAGGTTCAGATTCCTACAAATTTGTAGATATTGACCACTTTACTACACTTTCCCTTTTATTTAAAAATATTCCCTCTTCCAGCTTTCTTATGTTTAAAAAAATGTGGATTTTATTTTTTTATTTTTTTAAGATCTTTTTTTTAAGATTTTTTTATATAGAGAGAAAGAGTGTGTGTGCGAGCATGGGGGGTGGGGAGGCAGAGGGAGAAAGAGAATCTCAAGCAGACTCCCTGCTGAGTGTGGCACCGGCATGGGGCTCAATCTCATGACCCTTAGATCATGACCTGAGCAGAAATCAAGAGTCAGTCACTTAACTGACTGAGCCACCCAGGCACCCCTGAAAAAATGTGGATTTTTTATTAAATCAGTAGCATATTAAAGAAAGCAGTATAGCTTTTATAGTAGTAGAAGAAATTAATTCTTTTGGAAACCCAAATCTCAAATTTTGGTAACTTTGGTTTATATGTAGGGTATGAAATAATTCTTAATATGAAGTCTGTTAGAAACTCTTTAGAGATTTAGAAGTTCATGGGTCTAGAATCTGCTGAGACTGGACTGTAAAAAAATTTCTTGTTTTCCTGTGTACTTTTAAAATAGCAAGAACTTTGAATTGGTGGATGGGTGTAAGGAATGGTGGTCATAGTGGGAAACCAAGGCTGATTCTAGTCAAAGAAATGGGCACTCTTGGCAACTCCAGGCCATCCTGTGATTTCACCCCAAATTGTCTGATCTCCAAGTTCAAAGTTCCCTTTCCTATAAACTCCTTCACTTTAGGAAGCCTTTTTTTTTTTTTCTTTTAACCACAATAGATGATTTCTAAATATACATAAAAGAAGTTTTTGCTCTGTATGCCTCATTGGTCAGTAAATTTAAGGAATGTATGTCTAGTATTGGAGTCAAAATAAGCTTTTGGATATGAATAGTATATTTGGGAAAAAATTGATGGTAGAAGAAAAATTGTTGTTTTTTGGATTGCAGAGTTCTAACTGTAAGCAGTCCTCTGAGATCTAGATATTATGGCCTGTGTGAACACTAGAACATCATGTTTTGCATTCCAAGGGTGCTGAAACCTGAAGAATCCCGAATTTTCACCTTTCCTTGCTTTTTACTTTTACCAGACCCACTGCTCTGTCCCTTATTGCCATTGCCCCTATTACTGATCCCAAATTCCAGCATTCTTTCTGAGGAGGAGTAAAAATATGTACCTTTAGACTGAATTTTCATTATGATAAAGTTATTTCATAACTATTTTTTTTGTTGTTTAAAAACAGAATTGCTTGAGAGAGTTGTGTAAAAAAGCTGTAGATGTGTCGGTTATCTCAGAAATTGCATGAATAGTTTGATATACTCATTAAAAAGAAACACATCTGTTTTTCAAATAACTTATTTCTTCTAGGTATACCTTAGATGAATTTGGAACAGCCAGAAGAAGCACTGTCGTTCGTGGATTTATTGATGCTCTTACGAGAGGGGGCCCAGGAGGCACACCAAGACCCATTGAAATGCACTCCCATGACCCTTTGAGGTATAGTAATCAGACAGTGTTGGAATATTTGATGTTTTTCTGAAGGAAATCTTTACTAACATTTAGTTTTTACATTAGATACGTAGGAGATATGTTGGCTTGGCTCCATCAAGCTACTGCTTCTGAAAAAGAACACCTTGAAGCTCTCTTAAAGCATGTAACTATACAAGGTGGGTCCTCTGGTTGTTATTGCTAATGTCTAAGTATAGAAAATAACACAAGGCTTCTCTGTTTCTATTCTTATTGCTGTCATCTTCACAGAGATAAGTTCTTCACACCTAGGTGTCACATTAAGCACGCTAATTAATTTTCCTCTCTGGTTTCCCCCCATTTCTCCTAATAGACTTCTCTCCTCCATCACTTTCCTGTCACAGCTGTTCACACTTGTGTGCTGGTCCCTTGTAGCCTTCCCATATCAGGCCTGCGCTCCCCTGCCTCGCTTTTAAGTGTATAGCGTACACTGTCTCAGATCTTCTGCGCCACACTTTAAAGGCGGGAGGTGGTATTATCTTCCTTTTATCTGTGAGTAAACAGACTGAGGGACTTGTTTAAGGTCATTAAGCTACTAATTCTTTTCTACTATCCAACTCCTTATTCATTCTCATGTGACTGTTATAAAGTTTTTTGAATAATTACCCAGGTAGTACTAAATGTATTTAAAATTTTGGTCTTGATTTCAAGGAAGAAAAAATGATGCTTTTTGAGTTGCTATGTCTGTTTCTTACAGAATTTCAGATCTTCTTAGTATTGTGACTGCCTTAAGATGCCTGTTAGAGTTTGAGGGGTAAATGGAAAATTAAGATACTCTATTTTTGATAGGAATTAAAGAGAAATATTGTGATTGGTATCACTTGACTGTGTTGCATTGCCCAGCCCCGCATCCTTCTGGCTCACAACATGATCTCCAGGAGAGGCTAGTGTACAAATTGGGGGAAGATCCTTATTTACCCTTCCTCATTTTTTTTTACTCTTTGATATTCAAATTAAACTCAGCATGTCTCTTTGATTGGCACAAGGTCTGAACTTTTTTAAGTTGTTTTCTGTTATCCTAATTACCTAGTTTAAAAGAATGAATTTCTTAAAAGATGTTTTAGTGAAGTATATATGAGAGGCAATGTGAAGAGGTTGGAAGAATATAGATCGGAGTTGGATGAAACAAGTTATTCTTTGGGAATGGCTTCATTCTTCCAAGCCTCAGTTTCTCTATCTGTAAAAAAGAAGGCAGTCACAGGCAGTAAATGCCAAGTACACAGGAGCTTGGTAAATAGTCAGTATTTAGTAAATGCCAGTTTTTCTATTAGATTACAAGGTGTGCTTTCCGTCTTTATATCCTCAGCTTCTGTGTTCAGCACCCCTGCCCAGAATAAGGCGTTTGTAGAACAAATACTAATACGTCTTTACATCACTTCCTTCAGTTAATATGTTTCCTAGTCATTTTTTCCTGTGACTCATACATACATTTATTCTTTTTCACAAAGAAGTAATGTTCATTTTATTAGTCAGCAGTGCAATAAATTAACAAGGCTCTAGACCCAGACATTAACATAATTAATAATGTCCTAAAAGATATTGAACTTAATAAAATATTATGTTACTTTAAATGTTTGTTATTAGTGCCATTAATCATATCATATGCATTATTGTTTGTTAGTTTTTTGAACTTATGTGTGATATGGAAAAAAATTTTCAGTTATGTTGTAATTAATTGTAGGTGTTGAAGAAAATATCCAGGAAGTTGTTGGGCACATTACTGAGGGTGTGTGTAGGCCTCTAAAGGTAAATACTTTGTTTTTTATATATGTTATATGGCATCTGGCTAAATCATTGCCTTATTCCTGTGAGTTTAAAAGAACTGTTAACAGCTTGAAGTCAAGCTATAGTTTTCTCAAGTTAACACATTAGTGTAGGATAACAAAATACAGTTTAAAGTAAATATTGTCAATTTTCTCTTTAAGGAAGAAAATTTGAAATATTCTTAGTTTATATATATTCACTTATTTTTTTTTACCATATTATGTTTTCCATGGTAATTTATGTTAATCAATTGAGAAAAAGTCCCTTAAGTTGAAATAACTTATCTATGAACTCTTAACAGAAATTTTCTAAGAACATGTTCCATTTACTTTATTGTTTCAAGCATTGTACGTTTTTTGTCTATTATAACAATAATTGATGATAAATTCAAGGATAAAATAACGTGTAAGTTTTATTATCAATACTATTTATAGTACAAGGAACAGAATTTGAAGTCAAACTTGGGTTAGAATTTCCACTTTGCCACTTAATTGTGTTCACTTGTTCGAGTTGCCTCTTCTGTTGAACCTGTATATAAAAATACCTACCATGCGGCTCCTGGGTGGCTCAGTCTGTTAAGCATCTGCCTTTCGCTGAGGTCATGATCCCAGGGTTCTGGAATCCAGTCCCCTTTGGCATTGGGCTTGCTGCTCAGCGGGCAGCCTGCTTCTCCCTCTCCTTCTGCCCCTCCCCCCTGCTCGTGCTCTCTCTTTCTCTTTCTCCAATAAATAAAAATCTAAAAAAAAAAAGAAAAAGCTACTATTAAATTAATGGTGGTTGTGAAGATCAAATGAGAAAACTGTGTAGATGAAGTACATAGTTCCTGATACCTACTAGGCTTGCAGCAGTATTTTTCTTTAATAATATTTATGGAATACTTTGTAGTTGTTGGTTTAATTTCCTTGTTGATGACTTCAACTTACTATGTAGAAATTGAAATCTAGAAGGTTTATGATTTATTCTTACCAAGAACCAAATTTTAAAACTAATTTTTTTTTGTTTGTTTCTGAGATTTTCTTTGGTATTTTATTGTAGGCAAGGAAATATCAGATAACACACCCTTGTAACAGTTGATTTACAGATTTAATTATTACTGTAATTTGATCATCTTAGGATTCACTTGCATATTCAGTAAATAAATAGCAAAATATTTTGAAATTATTTTACTTAGTTCTCTCAAGTGAAATATTTATTTGCCATAGTTTGGTTTTTAGACATTTATACTCATGTAAATGTTGCTTATTTTGTATACTAGCAGTTATTGGAAAGATAGAAAAAGAGAGTATAAAAATATTTCTCTTTCTACACTTCGCATATTTTTTTGTAACTACATAGAGTTAAAGGAAACTCGGAGTCATAACAATGAATAAATTGCTTTGGTGAATAAATTGTATTTTATCTGCCTTTCCTCCCTTTACCCCCTTCCTTACTTACGATATTATGTTCCTTATATTACTGATTCCTTTTTTTGTTGTTGTTAAAGTAATTGTATAAAATATAATGCTAGAATCTGAGGGTTGGAATGGACTTTAGAGTTTCTTGTTCTGGTCTGAGTAAGAAATATTATTATGGGGCGCCTGGGTGGCTCAGTTGGTTAAGCGACTGCCTTCGGCTCAGGTCATGATCCCAGGGTCCTGGGATCGAGTCCCGCATCGGGCTCCCGGCTCAGCGGGGAGCCTGCTTCTCCCTCTGACCCTATCCCCTCTCATGCTGTTTCTCTCTCTCTCTCTCAAATAAAAAAAAAAAAAAATTAAAAGAAATATTATTATGATGTTAAAAATATTAAATTAATACCCATTGCTTATATAAAGAGATTATATACCAAAGTATGCCTTTGTTTTAAAATGTACCTCATTTCATTTTCCTTAAATGTTTATGTTCCAAAAGGTGTTTTCAACAATTGTAGGGCATTATTGTGACTGCCTGTGAAATTTTAATGTAAGATATCAAAAGGTGAAGAAAAAACTCGTAAGCAAGCAAAAATATTTCTATTGTAAAATGAATAAAAATTCTTTCAGTTTCTGAAGTGACAGAAACCTTAGATCTTTTCATATGATAGTAATATTAAATGCGTACTCTAGAGAATATTTAACAGATGTTCACAGTAGTTACATATCAAATTAGCTTGATAGTGGTACATTATATGATCCAACAACTCTTCCCTTCCTTTATATACTTGTGACAATTTACACTATTTTAAGAATTTCCTTCCTATATGACCTCATTTGGGTATCTAATATTCTCAGCTAACATTTGAATTCCATCTCTTTAATAAAAACTTTAGTGTACTATATGCTCTGAGCTTTGTAAATTATGTGGGTTCTATGCTGTTATAAATCTGCTAGAGAAGAGCTGTGTATCTACATTAATATCTTTTATATTTTGTCCTAATAATTATATTAAAATTTAGAAAGTATCACTTCTGTTGACATAATATATAATTTATTTATTTATTTATTTTTTTAAAGATTTTATTCATTTATTTGAGAGAGAGAGAATGAGAGAGAGAGAACACATGAGAGGGGATAGGGTCAGAGGACGAAGCAGACTCCCTGCCGAGCAGGGAGCCCGATGTGGGACTTGATCCAGGGACTCCAGGATCATGACCTGAGCCGAAGGCAGTCGCTTAACCAACTGAGCCAGCCAGGCGCCCCGACATAATATATAATTTAAATCACTATTGATCCAGGCCTTGGACCTAGAGAGAATTGTAATGTAATGTGAAAAAATCATGGTTTTTAAATTCACACACCATTCATGATTTATAATTTGTGTCAGTTAGCTCACTAGTACTTTATACCAAAAGATGTATGAATTTCATAAACATATTCATGTAAAGGTCATTTAATTTCTGTAATCTAAGAGGGTTTTATATGCTCATATACATACATTTGTAAAATCTATTTTAGCAAATCACGTATGTTGGCATTATGACATATTCCAAAATCTAAGTATAGAGAAACTTCAATTTTCAAAAGCGTGTATTAAGCATCTGTTCTGTATGTACTGTAGAGATGTAAAAGAAGCAGAAAACAAATTGTCTGTGTTTAGAATCTGGTTAGGAAACAAGAAAACACAATGTAAGCAGCAGCTTCAGAACAGATATAATACGTAAATAAGCACATTATCAGTGTGATTTAGATTGTATCCATTAATTAGGGAACATAAAGTAAGGGCGAGATCACTAAGGATTCCTAGTAGTTAATCTTAAGAGTAATCAAGTTAACTTTGCAGTAGATCTGATACTGCCCTGGTAGCCATAATTAGACATACATGTTGGTGCTAATTTAAGATTTGTCTGTTATTGTCTAATAAAAAAGGAAATTTGGTGTAATAGTTTAAAGATAAGAATTCTTTCATTTTTTTCTGAATATTTGGTGATAGAGCAGTATTTGCACTGATAATCTGTTTTTAGGATGTAATAGCTGCTTTGCAAATAGTGCTGAACTACATTACGTTATAATCTGGTGAAAACCCTCACAATGACCTCATCATTGTATTATTTCTGGTAGCAACTGCCTTCAGCCAAATTCTGTAGGTATTGGATCTAGGTTTTGTTTTGGTTTTTTGTAGAGTATATCTGTGTTAAAATGTTTCTGTTATTTTACCATCCCCTATAATTTAATATTCAGAAATTACTTAGAAGGAATTTTGTGATTTCTGCAATAATTAAGTTTTATTTTTTTAAATGCATGTTTATACCACATGTGATTATTGAAGGAAAGTTATACCTTTAAGAAATGTTTAATTTTTTTTCACATGTTTTAATAGGTTCGAATTGAACAAGTAATAGTTGCTGAACCTGGGGCAGTTTTGTTATATAAAATTTCTAACCTCCTCAAATTTTACCATCATACAATCAGGTAAGTGGAATGGTTAAATGTGCTT
Source organism: Neomonachus schauinslandi (assembly GCF_002201575.2). Lineage (NCBI taxonomy): Eukaryota > Metazoa > Chordata > Mammalia > Carnivora > Phocidae > Neomonachus > Neomonachus schauinslandi. Next base: position 62,844,905 of record NC_058405.1, on the reverse strand, counting down.
TATTAAATCCTATGTGATACATCATTTCAGTTAGAACACAGTATAAGGGTTTTTATTTTTTGTTTTTTTCATTTTGTTTTGTTTTGTACCATTTGTACAACTACATATAACTAGCAGAACCTCCACACCATATGAATCATTACATATATATTATTTGTGCTGTATTTTGAGGTCTGTCATTTCCTTTTCTTCCCCAAACATAACTGTACACACCCTCACACACATGCACGTGCACACATACAACTTATAACAGTGTGAGTTTATAGGGTGAGTATATTTTTAATCTTCTTGCATCAGTAAAAGAGATATGTGGCACCTAAAGTAACTATACATTATACTCAAAATAGGGCACAATAAGTGAAGTGTCCTATCCTTGATGTAAATAATGTAAATTCTTTATCATTTAGTTTCCTATTAGTGATAAAGCAGAACTATAGCTTTATTTGCTTTAAATTAAAGGTACTTTATCTTCTTTAAATAAAAGTTCCTTTATCTGATTAGGAACCAGTTGTTTTCTCTATAGTACGATCTTTGACTCTAAAGTGTGCATTTATTTTCACTTTGCAGTGATGGTATACACTTGAGCTTTATTATGCCACTATAAGACCTTGTTCCATGCGTAGTTGTGTTAAAACAATGTCTTGAATTTCAAGCTCTATTTTGGATAGTTTTCATATTAGTCCATTAAAAATGATTTAACAGTTACTTTTCATCCAGTATGCTAGAATCAAGAACAGAAGTTCAATTGTTAAAATCCAAGAGGGTATTAACTAATAGATCCAGGAGAGGTACAGGGATCAGTAGTTCAAGAAGCACCAAAAGACTATGGCAATGATGTTACCTACCTTCTAGTAGCTGAGATTAGCCACCCAAAACTTCACAGCTAAGAGATGGGTTTCACATTTTTAAACAAAACCAACAAGCCACAGGCTATAAAACTAATCAGAGATAGGATTTGGGTTAGTCCTGTAACATTTTAGATATAAATTTATTATCACCACTTGCTGTGACTCAAAAGCAATAAATTAGTTTCAATTGTGATATTACAGGCTTCCTAAAATAAGAGAATGATCCATACTGAGGAAACACAAGAGCCACTGAAAGCAGCTAACACTGTAACTAATGCTGTACTAGGCAAAGGTAGTGGTAAATCATTTTTACATTATTTATGTAGTAATACCCATGATGGTACTGCATGAAATTTTTATTTGAAGATAATGATAACTCAATTTCTAATGCAAATAATGCTAAGAAAAAATCATTTGGATTCTGAAGGTAATAGGTTCGTTAGACTCTGAGAATTATAATTTTTGTCTTTGAAGGTGATGATTTTGAAGATGACAGTTGGATCTTTTGATATATTTTTTTGTGTACTTTTTTTACTTGTTCACATATTTCCTCATTTAGTCAATTAAAAAACTGTTTACAAATGTTACTCTTCTAGATGCTAAAGAAATGGCAGTGAACAAAATAGCTTAAACTTACATTCTAATGGGAGAGAAAGACTAAGTATAAAATAATAATTTTAACTGATGATAAGGGCACTGAGGAGAAATAAAGCAGGAGAATGTAAATAAAGCATAGAGAGTGACCACATATGAGCAGGTGTATGTGCATGTGGCTGTTTTAAAGGCCTTTTGGTGGAGGTGATGTTTGAATACAGACCTAAAGAGCGTGAAGGAGTTGGGCATGTAAAGATCTCAGAGAAGAGTGTGCTAGGCAGAGCACACTCTGGCCCTGAGGCCAGAAAAAGCTTCCATTTTAAAGAACCAGAAGGAAGGCCAGTAGTTGGAGTAGAGTGAATGGAAGGAGTAGGGAGGGATGAAATCAGAGAGGTAGGCAGAGGCCAGATCATGTAGGACTTTGTAGGCTCTAGTGAGGATTTAGATTTTATACTGAGTGGGTTGAAGAAGATGTGTGTGTGTGTTGTGTGTGTGTGGGGGGGGTGTGTTTCAGTGACTTGAGCTGATTTATGATACAAGGTGACTCTGGGCACTGTGTGGATAACGTAGTGTAGTGGGGTAAAGGGGAACAGGGACAGTATTTAGGAAGCTGTTTGTATTCTGAGCAGAGACAGTGATGAATCAGAGTAGGGTGATAGTCTTGGAGGGGGTGAAAAGTAATTATTTCCAGAGAGAAGAGGATATATATGGACTAGAGAGGGTGAGATATGAGGAGTCAGGGATGAATTCTTGGCTTTTGGTTTGAACAGTTAGATTAGTGGTATAGTCATTTACTGAGAGGGAGGGTTCTAGAGAGGACAGTTTGATGGGAGCGGGTGGGTAATGCAGAGTCCAGCCCACTTTTGACTGTCGGATTCAGCATCCCTATGAACATTCAGTGGGAGGTGTTGAGTGAGCAGACAACAGAGAAATCAGGGCTAAACCTATAAATCTGACAGTTTGTAGTATATAGATGGTATTTGAAACACTAAGACTAGGTAAGATAACTTACGTGAGTGTAGATAAACAAGAGGCCTAGGACTGAGTCCTGGGGAATCCTAATATTAAGAGGTTAGGAAAAAAAGAAACCCACAAAGAAAATTGGAAAAGAATAGCCAGTGATGTTGGGGAAAAGTGGGTGACACAATTTTCAAAAATATTTTGCATCCTATACACTAAAACTCCCAAAGGATGGATTCCATCAAAAGGCCGTAGTAAACCAAGGAAAGGAAGATGTCGAATCCATAAAAACAGGGAATCCAGCATACTTTGATTACATTTCCTTTCCTGTAAAACTTTTTCTCTCTGTAGTTAATAATCACTTTGTTTTCGCACTTGCTTCCTTTCCTATGTCCTTATCACTATTTCAGACCCAAACTCTTAAGTAGACTCTACATTTTCTCACCGTATAGTCAAGCACATCAACCAATCCTTCCTAACTTCTCTCTCCTCTCCTCTTCCCACATCCATCTTGGACACGCCATTCTCTTTCTCCAGTCTGAATTGGTTGCTCTTTAGACCTACTACAAGGCTGTGACACAGGGTTTTGTCTTCTTTATCAGCCTGCTCATTCCCTTATGTTGAAATCCCTGATGCCTTGGACAGCTCTGAATAGTATTTACATGCTTGTCATAATGTAAACATTGAGTATTTATTCACCAAACCCTATGATATAACTGTATTAGGGAACCTGGGAAAGATGAAGTTTGGGTATGTTGTGGTGGGGGATGAGCATTATGTAAGAGATGTAACTTTTCTATATAATATCTAAAATTGAAAAATATAATGGGAGGATAAGGATGTTGGGGAGAAATATGGCGTGAAATACAAAAAGCATTTACAAGTATCTAGCCCAGTTACTGGTACCTAGTGAGTAGTTAGTAAACACTGGTAAATTCTAGATCTGAGTAACTGCAAAATATGGCTGATAACTCCATTTTTTTTTAAATGCATGTAAACATATCTTGGTATCTCTCCAAAGTTTTCATTAAAATATCAGTTTCTGTGGCACCTAGGTGACTCAGTTAAGTGTCCAACTCTTGGTTTCAGCTCAGGTCATGATGTCATGGTCATGAGATGGAGCCCTGTGTCGGGCTCCGCGCTCAGCGGGGATTCTGCTTGAGATTCTCTCCCTCTCTCTCTGCCCCTCTTCCTGCTTTTACTCCCACTCCCCCCCCAAAATAAATTTAAAAAATCTTTAAAAAAAACAAAAAATAAAAATAAATAAAATATCAGTTTCTGTTTGTGTACATTCAGTGTTTTCCCCCCGTTGCTTAGGATGGTATACTTTTATTCAGAGGCATACTTACTTTTATTGCATGTATAGGCATGTGTGAGAATTTCTTTCAATTTATTTTGGTGTTTAGCTTATAATATTTTTAACCGAAATACTTTTTTTTTTTTAATGTAGGTATTATGGCTGCCTGTTTAGGAATTTGCTTTTACTTTGCTGTTTGCTTTATATGTATATTTTTAACTGTTAATTTGTTTTGTGTGCATTAAATATATAAGAATTCATTCCAGTTTGTTTCAGTTTCAGAATGTATTGAAATATGTAGTATTAGTATTTGCTTTTATAATATATCATATGCAACATACCAGTTTTCTCTAAATTTGCTGTTTTTTTTTTTTTTTTTTTTTGCTTACTATCTGCTGGTATTTATCAATGCCATTATATTTATTTTGAGCAATCTTTCACATCAACAAAAAACTTTTTCACGTAACATCACATTTTTAAATGACTTTCAATACATGAATTTGGAATATAAAATTGGGAATTGTTTTATATACATGCTTGTCTTACATTCTGGCAAAAATGAGAAACTCTTTGGATAGGTCTAAGAAATATCATAGCAAATTAAGGAGTACCGAATGTGCTAATAATTAAATATTTTAAAATACTACCAGATTTTTCATAATTAGTCTAAATACACTGCTATTTAGGCAGTTGTATGAAGATTGAGAAACTTTATAATTTAGATATGGTGTAAGAGTTTAATTGGAAGAATAACTCAGTGTTAATAAAATTTAAATATTTTATGAATAGAGCTTGATGGAATGGCCTCCTTAAAATTAAAATTAGTTCTTGGATAAACAAGAGATGCATTTACTATAATAGAGAAAAATAGAGAGATGGGTTTACATGAGTGTCTGTTTTTCTAAAAGAGATTGTACAACATTGAAACCATTTGTTCATCACCTAACTCTTAAAAAAAAAAAAAAAAAAACCCTGTCATTTTTATATGAAACTAGAGGGGTTGTTGTTAATTCACAGTTTATATTCTACATACACACTTTTACTTAAATCTAGATGGGTTTTTTTGTTTTTTTGTTTGTTTTTGGTTTTGTTTTGTTTTGAGAGAGAGAGAGCTTGGGGGGTATGGCAGAAGGGACAGAGGGAGAGAGAGAAAATCTTAAGCAGGCTCCACGCCCAGCACAGAGCCTGACATGGGGCTCAATTTCATGACCCTGAATCAGGACCTGAACTGAAATCAGGAGTCAGATGCTTAACTGACTGAGCTACTCAGGTGCCCCTAAATCTAGATCAGTCTTTTAAATGAATTATACGCAGTTAAAGAATTGATTGTTTTAGCTTCTGTTTTGCAACCTGAAATGTTCTTTGCTTTTAGTGGCATTGTTGGAAATAGTGCAACTACATTATTGACTACCATTGAAGAAATGCATTTGCTAAGCAAAAAAATATTCTTCAATTGCTTGAGTCTTCATGCAAGTAAATTAATGGACAAGGTATGTTTGAAAAATTCGATTCTTAAACTATGTGAGTGTGAATCTTTCACATTTAAAAATATTGTTTTACAGTTTTTACATTGGTGACAATTTTTTCCCATTCCATACAATGTTCTCTTGAGTTCTTCCTCTGAACGACAAAATATATTTTGAGATGGGTTTACTGGATCTAGGTTTATAGGCTGGGTTCCTGGAACAGTATAACATTGAGTCATAATTGGAGATAGAATCTCAAGCCTTAGTTTCACTACCAGTTTTCTATAGAAAATTTGCTTTAATTTGTAATTAAAGCAAACTTACTATATTTAGGTCAGGGCTAAGATGACATACAGATTGGAAAACTGGAACTCTTACTAAATGTTTTTTTCTAAACAGCTTGCTTTATGTATTTACTCTCTGGTGGTCCAGTTTTATCCTTAAGAAATTTATGCTCCTTTGAGTAATATACTACAATTAATTATGAAAATAAGATAACAAAAAACTTCCCACAAAAAACAAACAACCACAACAAAAATCTGAAATAGTCCTGAGAGCTAATATTTTTCACTTGAGCATTGTGTTGTGGCAAGACCTTAATGAATGGGTTTACAATAAGCAAATCCTTCTTTATTTTTTTTAAAAGATTTTATTTATTTATTTGAGATAGAGAGAGAGAAAGAAGCAGGAACCGGGGAGCAGAGGGAGAGGGAGAAGCAGGCTCCCCGCTGAGCAGGTAGCCCAATGTGGGGCTCAATCCCAGGACCCTGTGATCATGACCTGAGCCGAAGGCAGATGCTTAACGACTGAGCCACCCAGGCGCCCCATCCTTCTTTATTTTTGTTTCATTAAGGACTCAGAGTCTTTTAAGGATGCATCACAATCACTGTACTGGGTTTTTGGTTTTTTTTTTTCTTTTAATTATACCACTCAATCTAATAGGCTGGCTGTATTAGGCACAGATTTGTAATATAGTATAGAATAGTGAGTAGCATTCCAATCCAGAGTTTCCTGGTCCAATTTTATATCCTAAGCTCAGAGAAGCCTTAATAGGAATCTACTTTCTGACCCCCATGCACAATTCAAATTCTTTTGGAAAAGCAATATGAATTTATAGACCTGGACCTATTTAAATTTTTTCCTGTTATATGTATTTTTGTTTACACTGCAAGTTTACTAACAGTCAGTGCTGGTTTTGTATGTGTTTATATGAGTTCTTATTTAAACAAAAATTTGAAAAATCATTCATGCGTACTTTGAACATGAATAAACATGTGCTTGCTGATGAGATTATAGTGGCAAACAAGGTTGGTTAGCCTCACATTGCTTCCCTTTTAGTGGAGAATAGTTAAATTTTATGAAAGATATGTGGCCAACGTGCTGTGCCAGCACAAAAGGAGGAGCTTTCCAGAGAGGGAGATAGAAGAGTTGAACTTGAAAGGACGTGGAATTTAAATAGGTAGAAAAGGGGGTGGACAGAGGTCATCCTAAGTAGAGGAAACAAAAAGAATATGCAAGAACATAAGCTGTGAGTCACCGGTAAACAAATTTTTCATTTATTAAAAAAATCACTTGGAAAGTGGTATAGCATGTAGGTAGGAGAGAGACCAGGTTGCAGACAGAAAGATTAGGGGACTATCAAGGTAGTTTTTATGAAAATACATGATCTAGGGCGCCTGGGTGGCTCAGTTGTTTAAGCGACTGCCTTCGGCTCAGGTCATGATCCTGGAGTCCCGGGATCGAGTCCCGCATCCGGCTCCCTGCTGAGCGGGGAGTCTGCTTCTCCCTCTGACCCTTCCCCCTCTCATGCTCTATCTCATTCTCTCTCTCAAATAAATAAATAAAATCTTTAAAAAAGAAAAAAGAAAATACATGATCTAAAGTAGAGATTCTAGGAACAGCCATGAAGGAACACATTCTTAAGGGGTAAAGGTAAACCTTCAAAATTTGGTGACTGATTGAATATGGGTACATGAGAGGCAGGAACCTAAAATAATTTCTATGTTACCAACCTGGGAATATCGATAGTAATCACAAGTATATAGAATATAGGAAGAGGGTAAAATTTACAGGATAAAGATGATATTGCCCACGTTAGGTAGGATACCTTGAAATATCCCATTGTTACTTGTCTAATCTAGTTGGGAGCTGTACATTTTGGTTTAGAGAGTTTTGCATGTAAAAGATAGTTGAATCCATGGATTTGGATGAGGTCACTAGAAGTCCATGTTTAATAAGAGTAGAGTTCACAGGACACACAGTCTTGGGAAACCCTAACATTTAAGAGAAGAAAAGAAGCCCACCCATGGTAGGATGCTGAGGGAGGATGACATGAGAGGCAGGAGAAAAGTGAGGAAAGTTTTGTCAGAAAAGCCAAAAGAATGGAATTTCAAGAAGGAGGACATTGTTCATGACAGGTATTGTATAAAGAGTTCTAGTAAAACAAGGACAGCAGATTTGTTATCCTGGACAACATATAGATGATCCATGACTTACTGAGAACAATTTTAGCTGTGTGGTGAGGACAGGAGCAAGAGTGCAGTATGTGGAAAAGCATATGGATGTGCATATTACCCAAAGCTTCACCAGTCAGATAATATATGGACTAAAGACTGAAAATATAATATAGTAGGCATTCATATTATGAAATTTGAAAGAGAACAAAACACTATGGTAAAAGGAAAGATGGACTTAAATTTTTATGATCAATTAGAAGACAGGAAAAAATTGATTTTTTGAGAAGATCAACAAAATTGACAACCTTCTAGCAATGCTTTAACCAAAGAAAATTAAAAATTAGAATATCAGAAATAACCAGAGATAATTAAAATTTATTAGGAAATACCATATTAAAATACAGCAATTTTATGCTGAAATAATCTGAAAATCTGAATAAAAAGACTGATTTTAAAACAATATATATTGACAAAAAGAATGAAAAAGAAGTGGAAAACTTGAATACACCTTGCAAGGGAAGAAAAACTATTAAAGAACATGCTGCTAGGCCTAGTTCAGGTTATACAGATAGCTTTATTCACACCTACAAACAGATAATTCTCCAGAATGTAGGAGAATATAGAAAACTTCCCAGTTCATTTTAGGTGTTTTAATGCTGACATAAAAGCCTTTTAAAGACAGTTATCACAAATCAGTCACTTCAAGTTAAAAAAAAATAAAAATAGTTAAAATACCATCAGGTCAAATCCAGCATTTTATTAAAACCAAGTATGGGTTCTTCTCAGAAATACAAGAATGTTTAAGTGTTAGAAATACATTAAATGTTTCAGTGTTAAATAAGAAAATTTTATATTAAATTGTTGGGTGGGGAATCTTAGTAAATAACAAAGTAAAAATACTTCCTTAACCATATGAAGATAAAATTAATAGCCCACATCATAATTAACACAGAAGCACTACCAATATATTCTCTTTAAGTCAAGAAAGAACAAGACAAGAATGTTTGCCAATAACATTTTTAAATAATAGAAACACCAGATTAAAAAAATGAGAGATACAAGTATTTCAAAGGAGGAGACATTATTTATGGATGCTGTGATTGTCTACTCAGAAAGCCAAGAGAATTAATTGAGAAGTTGTAAAACTTAGTAAATGGATTTAGAAAGTTATTTGATGACATGGTCAATATACAAAAATAAATTTTCAGGGAGGGTGACAAAGTTGAAAGCAGCAGTAATCTTATCTCCCCACCTAGACAAAAATTGCACTAGTAGAATCTGGCTAATGTCATTATTTTCTAACTCTGGAGTTGAATGAAAGCTTGCAATGTTTAGGGGAAGGCTTGGACAGTAAATTGTGATCAATGTTGGTCAGTTTCTACTTAGCACACTAACAACTACCTGTCTTCCATGCCTGGTGCCATGCAGCAGGCAGCTGTGCACTTGTTCTTGGACCACCTTGTACACAGCTTTTTTTTTTTTTTAATTTTATTTTGTTATATTAATCACCATACATTACATCATTAGTTTTTGATGTAGTGTTCCATGATTCATTGTTCGCGTATAACACCCGGTGCTCCATTCAGTACGTGCCCTCTTTAATACCCATCACAAGGCCAACCCATCCCCCCCACCACCTCCCCTCTAGAACCCTCAGTTTCTCAGAGTCCATAGTCTCTCATGGTTCGTCTCCCCCTCCAATTCCCCCGCCCCTTCATTCTTCCCCTCCTGCTAGCTTCTTTTTTTTCTAAACATCTAATGTATTACTTGTTTCAGAGGTACAGGTCTGTGATTCAACAGTCTTACACAATTCACAGCGCTCACCATAGCACATACCCTCTGCAATGTCTATCACCTAGCCACCCCATCCCTCCCACCCCCCACCACTCCAGCAACCCTCAGTTTGTTTCCTGAGATTAAGAATTCCTCATATCAGTGAGGTCATATGATACATGTCTTTCTCTGATTGACTTATTTCGCTCAGCATAATACCCTCCAATTCCATCCACGTCGTTGCAAATGGCAAGATCTCATTCCTTTTGATGGCTGCATAATATTCCAGTGTGTGTGTGTGTGTGTGTGTGTGTGTGTGTGTGTGTGTGTCTATATATATACCACATCTTCTTTATCCATTCTTCTGTTGATAGACATCTTGGCTCTTTCCATAGTTCAGCTCTTGTGGACATTGCTGCTATAAACATTGGGGTGCACGTACCCCTTCAGATCACTACATTTGTATCTTTGGGGTAAATACCCAGTAGTGCAATTGCCGGGTCGTTGGGTAGCTCTATTTTCAACTTTTTGAGGAACCTCCATACTGTTTTCCAGAGTGGCTGCACCAGCTTGCATTCCCACCAACACTGTAGGAGGGTTCCCCTTTCTCCGCATCCTCGCCAACATCTGTCATTTCCTAACTTGTTAATTTTAGCCATTCTGACTGGTGTGAGGTGGTATCTCATTGAGGTTTTGATTTGGATTTCCCTGATGCCGAGTGATGTTGAGCACTTTTTCATGTGTCTGTTGGCCATTTGGATGTCTTCTTTGGAAAAATGTCTGTTCCTGTCTTCTGCCCATTTCTTGATTGGATTCTTTGTTCTTTGGGTGTTGAGTTTGATAAGTTCTTTATAGATTTTTGGATACTAGCCCTTTATCTGATATGTCATTTGCAAATATCTTCTCCCATTCTGTCGGTTGTCTTTTGGTTTTGTTGACTGTTTCCTTTGCTGTGCAAAAGCTTTTTATCTTGATGAAGTCCCAGTAGTTCATTTTTGCCCTTGCTTTCCTTGCCTTTGGTGATGTTTCTAGGAAGAAGTTGCTGCAGCTGAGGTCGAAGAGGTTGCTGCCTGTGTTCTCCTTTAGGATTTTGATGGACTCCTGTCTCACATTGAGGTCTTTCATCCATTTTGAGTCTATTTTTGTGTGTGGTGTAAGGAAATGGTCCAGTTTCATTCTTCTGCATGTGGCTGTCCAATTTTCCCAACACCATTTGTTGAAGAGACTGTCTTTTTTTCCACTGAAGATTCTTTCCTGCTTTGTCGAAGATTAGTTGACCAAGAGTTGAGGGTCCATTTCTGGGTTCTCTATTCTGTTCCATTGATCTATGCATCTGTTTTTGTGCCAGTACCATACTGTCCTGATGATGACAGCTTTGTAATAGAGCTTGAAGTCCAGAATTGTGATGCCTCCAGCTTTGCTTTTCTTTTTCAACATTCCTCTGGCTATTCGGGGTCTTTTCTGGTTCCATACAAATTTTAGGATTATTTGTCCCATTTCTTTGAAAAAAGTTGATCTTATTTTGACAGGGATTGCATTAAATGTGCAGATTGCTCTAGGTAGCATTGACATCTTCACAATATTTGTTCTTCCAATCCATGAGCATGGAACGTTTTTCCATTTCTTTGTGTCTTCCTCAATTTCTTTCATGAGTATTTTATGGTTTTCTGAGTACAGATTCTTTGCCTCTTTGGTTAGATTTATTCCTATGTATCTTATGGTTTTGGGTGCAGTTGTAAATGGGATCGACTCCTTAATTTCTCTTTCTTCTGTCTTGTTGTTGGTGTATAGAAATGCAACTGATTTCTGTGCATTGATTTTATATCCTGCCACTTTACTGAATTCCTGTATGAGTTCTAGCAGTTTTGGGGTGGAGTCTTTTGGGTTTTCCACATAAAGTATCATATCATCTGCAAACAGTGAGAGTTTGACTTCTTCTTTGCTGATTCAGATGCCTTTTATTTCTTTTTGTTGTCTGATTGCTGTGGCTAGGGCTTCTAGTACTATGTTGAATAGCAGTGGTGATAGTGGACATCCCTGTCATGTTCCTGACCTTAGGGGGAAAGCTGTCAGTTTTTCCCCATTGAGAATGATATTCAGTGTGGGTTTTTCGTAGATGGCTTTTATGATATTGAGGTATGTACCCTCTGTCCCTACAGTCTGAAGAGTTTTAATCAAGAAAGGATGCTGTACTTTGTCAAATGCTTTTTCTGCATCTATTGAGAGGATCATATGGTTCTTGTTCTTTCTTTTATTAATGTATTGTATCACATTGATTGATTTGTGGATGTTGAACAAACCTTGAAGCCCAGGAATAAATCCCACTTGGTCGTGGTGAATAATCCTTTTAATATACTGTTGGATCCTATTGGGTAGTATTTTGGTGAGAATTTTTGCATCCATGTTCATCAGGGGTATTGGTCTGTAATTCTCCTTTTTGATGGGGTCTTTGTGTGATTTGGGGATCAAGGTAATGCTGGCCTCATAAAATGAGTTTGGAAGTTTTCATTCCATTTCTATTTTTTGGAACAGTTTCAGAAGAATAGGTATTAATTCTTCTTGAAATGTTTGGTAGAATTCCCCTGGGAAGCCATCTGGCCCTGGGCTCTTGTTTTTGGGAGATTTTTGATTACTGCTTCAATTTCCTCAGTGCTTATGGGTCTGTTCAGGTTTTCTACTTCTTCCTGGTTCAGTTTTGGTTTATACATCTAGGAATGCATCCATTTCGTCCAGATTGTCTAATTTGCTGACATATAGCTGCTCATACTATGTTCTTATAATTGTTTGTATTTCTTTGGTGTTCGTTGTGATCTCTCCTCTTTCATTCATGATTTTATTTATTTGGGTCATTACTCTTTTCTTTTTGATAGGTCTGGCCAGGGGTTTATCAATCTTGTTAATTCTTTCAAAGAACCAGCTCCTAGTTTCGTTGATCTGTTCTACTGTTCTTTTGGTTTCTGTTTCATTGATTTCTGCTCTAATCTTTACTATTTCTCTTCTCCTGTTGGGTTTAGGCTTTATTTGCTGTTCTTTCTCTAGCTCCTCTAGGTGTAGGGTTAGGTTGTGTATTTGAGACCTTTCTTGTTTCTTGAGAAAGGCTTGTATTGCTATATACTTTCCTCTTAGGACTGCCTTTGCTGCATCCCAAAGATTTTGAACAGTTGTGTTTTCATTTTCATTTGTTTCCATGAATTTTTTTAATTCTTCTTTAATTTCCTGGTTGACCCATTCATTCTTTAGTAGGATGCTGTTTAGCATCCATGTATTTGAGTTCTTTCTGACTTTCCTCTTGTGATTGAGTTGTAGTTTCAAATCGCTGTGGTCCAAAAATATGCAGGGAATGATCCCAATCTTTTGGTACTGGTTGAGACCTGATTTGTGACCTAGGATGTGATCTGTTTTGGAGAATGTTCCATGGGCACTAGAGAAGACTTGCACACAGTTTGTTGAGCCAGGGTTGGCAAAAAGGAGACTGTCCTCCAAACCTCAGGGGGATCTGTGCTCTGATCACACAGGTGCAAAGAGGAGGGCCATTGTTTTTACACTTCCCCCATTGTTGCAAACACCTCCTCAGGCTAGAGTGACTTCCTGGGAATTTCAATTTTCCCACCCCGTTAGTTTTTCTATTTTTCCCCTTTTTGGGAGCCTAGACATTAAAGAGTAGGAATTCAAAAGCAACTCCATACACAAGGATGATTAGAAAGTAACCACACATGTCCAGGGAATGGAGCAGCTCAGAAGAGAACTGAGAAGACCTTAAGGTTACATCTCAGGCTGATCCTTGGTACAGTGATAACAGTTTTAAAAAACCAAAAACATTAACAGAAAATGGTAAACCATGTGGAATGGGGAGGATCTGTTTTTCAGAGTTAGCAAATTTTAACATTGAAATGTTCAGTTTTCAACAAAAAAATTACAAGGTATACAAAGAAAGAGGAAAGTAAGCCAATTCAGAGGAAAAAATATAAACAAACTGTTTCTGAAAAATAGAAGATCTATTGGTAGATCTACTAGATCTACTAGACAAAGGCTTTAAAACAACTATGTTAAAGATGCTCAAAGAATTAAAGGAAGATGTGGACAAAATCAAGAGTACGATGTATGGACAAAATGAAAATATTAATAAAGAGTTGGAAAACCTAAAAAGATACCACAAAGAAATTCTGGAGTTGAAAAGTACATTAACAGAAATGAAAATTTCACTATAAGGATTCAAAGGAGATTTTAGCAGGCAGAAGACAGAATCAATAAACTTGAAAACAGGACTTTGGAAATTACCGAATCCAAGGAATAAATGAAAAAAAGATAGGAAAAGTGAACAAAGCCTAAGGGACCTGTGGAATACCATCAAGCAGACCAACTTATGCATTGTGGGAGTCACAGAAGAAGGCTGAGTGGGGGTGGAGAATATTTGATGAAATGGCTGAAAAATTCCCAAATTTGATGGTAAATATGTATGTAAACATACCCAAAAAGGTTAACAAACTACAGGAAGATGAACTCAGAGACCCATATCAAGACCCATTGTAATTATAATTACGTTATAATTTGAAAATTGAAAATTTCTCTTGAAAAATACCAATAGAAAAGCACTTGTCACGTAAAATTATCAGCAGATTATCTTCAAAAATTTTGGAGGCCAAAAAGCAGTGGCAGATATATTAAAAGTGCTCAAAGGAGGAAAAAAAGTCAACTAATAGTTCTTTATCTGACAAAACTCTTCCAAAAGTGAGGGTATTCTCTCACAGAAGTGAGACATTCCCAAATAAACTAAAGCTGAGGGAATTAATTACCAGTACACCTGCCCTGCAAAGAAATGCTCAAGGGAGCCCTGTAGAGTGAAATGAAAGGACAAGAGACAGTAACTTCAAGCTTTATGAAGAAATAAAGATCTCAATAAAGGGAAATACATAAGCAATTAAAAGCTAGTACTGGGGTACCTGGTGGCTCAGTTGGTTAAGCATCTGACTTCAGCTCAGGTCATGATTTCAGGGTGCTGGGATGAAGCCCTACATTGGGCTCCCTGCTCAGTGGGGAGTCTGCTTCTCCCTCTCCCTCTGTCCCTCCCCCTGCTTGTGCTCTCTCTCTCTTCTCTCTCTCAATAAATAAAATCTTAAAAAAAAGCTAGTATTGTAACAAAGGTTTGAACTCTACTTTTTGTTTTTTCTATGATTTAAGAGACTAAACCTTTTTAAAAAATTATTTACTCTAAAAGCTAGTATTGTTTTAACTTTGGTGTATAATTCCATATTTTTTCTACATAATTTAAGAGGCTAATCATTTAAAATGATTATTAATTTATATTTTGTGACATCAACTGACAGAGTGGAGATGGAGCTGTAAAGAAGCAGAGTTTTTTGTATGTTATTGAAGTTAGTTGGTATAAATTCAAGTTAGAGTGTTAAATAATTTTCAGACGTTAAATGTAATCCCCATGGTAACTACAAGGAAAATAGCTAAATATACACAGAAAGAAATGAGAAAAAAAATTTAAATGTTTATTCACTGCAAAAACCAACTTAAAAGAGGATAGTAATGCAGGAAATGAGAGACAAAAGAAGACTATAAGGTATATAGAAAATAATAACAAAACAATGGGAGTAAGTTTCTTATCAATATTTACTTTAAATGTAAATGGATTAAACTCTCCAGTCAAAGGATAGAAATTGGCAGAATGGATAAAACCACAAGATGCAATTGTTTGCAGTCTACATGAGACTTACTTTAGATACAAGACACCTAATGAAAGTGAAAGGAAGGAAAAAGTCCATGCAAATACTAACCAAAAGAGAGCAAATGTGGCTATAATAATATCAGCCCAAACTGACAGAATTGAAGGAAGAAATAGATCTACATTAATAATTGGAGACTTCAGTAGCCTATTTGCATTAATGGATAGAACAGCCAAACAGAAGGTAACACAGTAAACCAACCAGATCTAACAGCATATACAGAACATTCTACCCAACAAAAATAACAGTATACATATTCTTCTGAAGTACACTGCCTCATTTTCCAGGGTAGACCATACATTAGGCCACAAATTAATCTCAGTAGATTTTAAAAGATAGATATGATACAAATTATTTTCTCTGACCACAACAAAATAAAGTTACAAATTAGTAACAAAAGGAAAACTCGGAATTTGGGCACCTGGGTGGCTCAGTTGGTTAAGTGTATGCCTTCTGCTCAGGACATGATCCCAGGGTCCTGGGATCGAGCCCCCCGTCAGGCTCCCTGCTCCTTGGGGAGCCTGCTTCTCCCTCTCCCTCCGCCTGCCGATCACCCCTGCTTGTGCGCTCTCTCTGTCAGATAAAATCTTTTTTTTTTTTTAAAGGAAAACTCGGAATTTTGTCACAAATTTGTAGAAATTTAACAACCAGTGGATCAAATAAGAAATCACAAGGGAATTAGAAACCACTTAGAGACAAATGAAAATGAAAACACAACATGACAAAACTTATGGGATGCAGTGTAAGTGGTATCAAGGGGAAACTTTATAGCTATAAACAGTTACATTAAAAAACAAGAAAAATATCCGATCCACAACTAACTTTACAACTTAAAGAATGAGAAAAGAATACACTAAACCCAATCTAACAGAAAGGAAATAGTAAAGATTAGAGCAGTGATAAGTGGAGATTAGAAAAACGATAGAGAAAATCAGTCAAACCACAATATAGTTCTTTGAAAATGTCAACAAAATTAACAAACCTTTAGTTAGATGGACTAAGAGAAAAAGAAGACTAGAAGACATATAAATGGCCAATAAAGTTTCAAGGAAAGATGTTCAAACATCACTAATCATTCGGGAAATAGAAATCAAAACTACAATAAGACCCATTAGGATGGGTCTAATGGGTTCACACCCATTAGGAGGCTACTATCAAAAAACCCCCCAGAAAGTAGCAGTGTTGGCAAGACTGGAGAAATTGGGACCCTTGTGCACTGTTGATAGATATGTTAAATAGTGCAGTGCTATGGAAACCAATATGGTAGTTTCTCAAAAAATTTAAAATAGAATTACCATTATGATACAGCAGTTCCACTTCTGGGAGTCCAAAAGGATTGAAAACAGGGTCTCAAAAAGATATTTGTGTAGTTATATATGTTCATTGCAGCATTATTCATAATAGCTAAAATGTGGAATCAGCCAATGTCTGTCAATGGATGAACAGATAAGCAATATGTATATATAGCAGAATACTATTCAGCCTTGAAAACATTATTACATTATTACAATATGGATGAAACTTGAGGTTAGTATGCTAAAGAAATAAGACAGATAAATGCTATATGATTCCACCTATATGAGAGTCTACAGTGGGCAAAATTAGAGACGGGAAGTAAAATGGTAGCTGACAGGGATTGGGAAGGCGGGGGGATAGGGAGTTACTGTTTAATGGGTATAGAGTTTCAGTTTACAAGATGAAAAGAGTTGTGGATATGGATAAGGGTTGTGCAGTGTTAAGAATATGTTTAGTACCACTGATCTGTACACTTAAGAATGGTTAAGGTGGAAGGGTGAGGTCACTAAGATGGTGATATAGATCATTCCTGGCTTTGCTCCCTTTCACAAGAACTCTTCATGGGCAAAGCACCACTGAGAGAATCCTAGAACTCTGGAGTGACACTGAAGCACCCCCCTGCACCACAGAGATCAAGACATACAAGAATAAGAGAAGTAGCTACATGCTAACTATATATTCCCCACAATCCAGCTCAGAGTAGCACCATACAGACAGACCCCCCCACCAAGCCTGTGGTTCCTCCAGTGGGAAAGAGAGTCTGGGTGGACATCTGGCCTCCCCAGTGTTGCTTCATGGGAGCTCCTATGCTATTCTTACCCCATGGGGATTACAGGGGAATTTTGAGGTGTCAACCACTGGGATTCTGACTGACGGAGCAGTGGAGTGGGGGTTGAAACAAGCACTCAGATCTTGGCAGACGAAGTTCATACCTGTAGAGCCCAAGTAGTAGTCCCAACCAGTGGTTTTGCCCATCTGTAGAACCAACTCAGAGGTGCACTCTGACCAGTGACCTCATCAAGGTTTAGGTCTGCCTGATTTGGATCCTGAATTGAAGAGTTTTGATGGCATTAGATCTTGGTTTGCCACACCTATGAAAGGGAGCTGAGTCGTAGTCATTTCTGTTCCAAAGCATGGAACAGAATGTTGGTCCCATCGACTAGAAGGGCTGGCAGGAACACTTGATAGTGCATAACCTAGCACTACTCAAACCTAGAAATGGATAAGCAGAGCTGCTTGCTTCTGGCATGGACCATTCACCTGCTATATCCATGTAGGGGAATTAATCCATAGCTTCACCTGAGGCTGTTGGTAGCTCTCAACTGAGAAGCCTGTTTGGGAAAATTGGGAGTTCCTCCCTACCTTCTCCCTAGGCAGAGAGCTGAGTCACAGCCTCACCTGCTGTGAAGCCTGGCTCCTAGCACCATCTGGCAAAAACAACTAAAAGCTTGTGCTCTCTCTCTCTCTGTCAAATAAATAATAAAATCTTAAAAAGAAAAAAAGAAATAGAAAATCTGAATAGACCAATTATGAGTAAGGAAATTGAGTCAATAATCAAAAATCTTTCAACAAAGAAAAACCCAAGACTAGATGGTTTCACTGGTATATTTTACCATTTAAAGAATTCACACCAGTCCTTCTCAAACTCTTCTAAAAAATTGAAGAGGAGGGAATGCTCCCAAAGTCCCTTTGTGATACCAGCTGTACTCTGATACCAAAGCCAGAAAATAACACTAATAGAAATGAAAACTACAGTCCAATAACCCTGATGAGTATAGGTGAAAAAATTCTCAATAAAATACTAGCAAATTGAATTCAGCAGCACATTAAAAGGATCATTCACCATGATCAAGTAGCATTTATCCCTGGGATGCAAGGATGGTTCAACATACCCACATCTATCTAATACATCACGAATAGAATGAAAGAAAAGAAACATGATCATCTCAATAGATGCAGAAAGAACGTTTGACAAAAACATATTTGTGACTTTTTTTAAAAAAAGCCCTTGAATTAAGTATGGAAGTTATGTATGTCAACAATAAAGTCCATAAATTATGAGCCCACAGCTAACACCATTCTCAACAGATAAAGGTTGAAAGCTTTTCCTCTAAAATCAGGAAGAAGACAGGGCTGTCCACCCTTACCGCATCTATGCAGTATAGTACTGGAAGTCTTAGCCAGAGCAAGGAGGCAGGAAAAAATAAATAAAAGGTATCAGAATTGGAAAGGAAGGGGGGTGTCTGGCTGGCTCAGTCAGTGGAGTGTGCGACTCTTGATCTTGGGGTTGTAAGTTTGAGCCCCACGTTAGGTATAGACATTACTTTAAAAAAAAAGAATTGGAAAAGGAAAAAGTAAAATTTGTCTGTATTTGCAGAAGACATGATTTTATGTATAGAAAAGACTAAAATAAAAACAGATTTAATCAACAAATTCAGTAAAATTTCAGGATACAAAATCAACAAATAAAAATCAATAGTTTCTGGGGTGCCTAGGTGGCTCAGTCAGTTAAGCATCCAACTTTCGGTTTTGGCTCAGGTCATGGTCTTAGGGTCATGAGATTGAGCCCCAGGTTGGGCTCTGTGCTCAAGCATGAAGTCTGCTTGGAATTCTTCCCCTCTGCCCCTCTCCCTGCTCGAGCTTGCTCTCTCTCTCTCTAATAAATAAATAAAATCTTTAAAAAATCAGTCGTGTTTCTGTACACAATGAATTATCTGCAAAAGCAATAAACAATCCCATTACAATAGCATCAAAAACAATGAAATTCTTGGGAATAAATTTAACCAAGAAGGGAAAAGATCTCTACTCTGAAAACTGTTACGACATCGGTGAAAGAAATTGAAGAAGACAGAAATAAATATAAAGATATTCTGTGTTCATGAACTGAAAGAATTAATATTGTTAAAAATGTAAATACTACCAAAAGCCATCTATGGACTCAACACAATCTCTAACAAGATTCCAAAGGCACTTTTTACTGAAGTTAAAAAAAAAAATCCTAAAATTTATATGGAGCCACAGAAGACCCCCCAAAAGCCAAAGTAATGCTGAGAAAGAACAAAGCAGGAGGCTTCATACCTACTGATTTCAAGCTATACTATGAAGTTATAATAATTAAAGCAGTATATGATACTGGCATGAAACCAGAGAAATGAAACAATGAAACAGAATCTAGATCCCAGAAATAAACCCATGTATATACATTCCATTAATTTTTGACAAGGGAGCCAATAATACTCAATTGAGAAAAGAGAGTATCTTAAATGGTGCTGGGAAAATTAGATACTCATGTTTAAAAGAATGAAACTTGACCTCAGTCTTATACCACTCACAAAAATTTAACTCAAAGTGAAATTTAAAGACTTAAATGTGAAACCTGAAACCATGAAACTTTTAGAAGAAGATACAGGAAAAAAGTTCCTTGGGACGCCTGGGTGGCTCAGTCGGTTAAGCGGCTGCCTTCACCTCAGGTCATGATCCCAGGGTCCTGGGATTGAGACCCGCATTGGGCTCCTTGCTCTGTGGGGAGCCTGCTTCTCCCTCTGCCTACCGCTCCCCCTGTTTGTGCTCTCTCTCTCTCTGATAAATAAATAAAATCTTAAAAAAAAAAAGTTCCTTGACGTGGGCCTCAGCAATGACTTTTTTGGATATGACACCTAAAGCACAAGCAATAAAATCAAAACTAAACAAGTGGGATTACATCAAACTAAAAAGTTCTGCACAGCAAAAGAAACCATCAACAAAGTGAAAAGACAACTTACTGAATAGGAAAAAATATTTATAAACCATATACCTAATAATGGGTTATTATTCAAAACGTATAAAAAAAACCTCATACAACTCAATAGAAAAAAGCCATCAATTTAATTAGCAAATGGTCAAAGAACATGAATATGTATTTTTCCAAAGAAGATATATGAAGGGCCAGTGGGTACATGAAAAGATGCTCAACATCATTAATCATGGGGAAATGCAACCCAAAACCACAATGAGATACCACCACCTTAGACCTGTCAGAATGGCCACCATCAAAAAGACAAGAAATAACGAATGCTTCTGTTCTTGTTGGTGGGATCATAAATTGGTATAGCTGCTATGGTTGTTGGTGGGATCATAAATTGGTACAGCTGCTATGGAAAACAGTATGGAGGATTCGCAAAAAATTAAAAATAGAACTACCATATGTTCCAGCAATTCCACTTCTGGGAATATATCCAAAGGAAATGAAAACACTAACCCAAAAAATCACCCCCTTCATAGCAGCGTTATTTACAATAGCCAAGACATGGAAACAACTTAAGCGTTCATCAACAGATACATAAGTGGTATACACACACACACACACACACACAATGTAATATTATTCAGCCATAAGAAAGTAAGGAAATCTGCCATTTGTGACAGCATGGATGGACCTTGAGGGCATTATGCGAAGTGATGTCAAACAGGGAAAGACAAACACTGTATGATCTTAAATGTGAAATCCAAAAAACAAAATAAAAACCAAACTCAGAAAAAGAGGTCTGACTTGTGGTTATAGAGGCAGGGATTGCAGGGAGGGGGAATTGGAGAAAGATGGTCAAATGGTACAAACTTGCAGCTATAAGATAAATAAGTATTAGGGATATAATGTGCAACATGTTGACTGTAGTTACCATTACTGTATGATGTTGTTAAAAGAGTAAATCCTGTGAGTTCTCATTACGAGAATTTTTTTTCTAGTCTTTTTATTGAATCTAAATGATATGGTAGATGTTAACTAAATTTATTATAATCATTTCACAAAATATATAAGTCAGATCTTAGTGCTGTACACATTAAAATGAATAATCATCATATATGTTAATTATATATTTCAGTAAAAGGGAAAAATGTGTATTATATTTCAGTTAACAAATGACTGATCAGAATGATGCCTTTTACAAATCATAGCCAACATTTAGTGAGCACTTAATATTGGACACACAAACATATGGTTTCTTAACATATGGTTAAGATGGTTACATAGGTAAATAAAGAAAGAAGGAAAAAATAATTTTCCTGTATGACAGATCACATGGGACTTAATAAATACTGGTTACAAGAATGACTCCTTCCCTTCATTTTCTGCTAGCCTATTATCTCTTGCACCCTTTTCATTTTACCATCCTTCCTTTGCAAAAACACCCTGAATTCAGCTTTTCAATTTCTCTTTTGTATACCCTGACTGCTGAGCACTGCTCAAGAAAATCTTGTAACCATGCAGACTGGATTCACTAAAATTCACCATTTCCAACATCAGCAAAGCCCGCCATAATGGCAGTCCTACATGTTCTTAAGCAGCGACTCCCATTTACCTTTCTTTTACCTATTTCCTCAAATCTACCATACTTCCTCCTACTTGAACTGCCAGCTCTTGTTGACAATGGATAATAGATATTATAAAATAACTTTGCCAATATATGAGCAAAAAATGGTATCACTGTTTTTTTATTTGGATTTCAGTGATTCTACTGAGAATGAACATTTAAAGTATGTTTATTGGCTGTTTGTGAATTGCTTATGTCCTCTGCCATTTTTCTACTGGGTTTTGCCTTAACTGTTTTCTCTTCTACATGTGTAAAGAATATCAACTGTCATTTTTATTAAAAATACTTTCTCCAAGTCATCATTTGCCTTTAAATTTGCCTGTAGTATTTTCTAACAAATTTACTTTTAATTTTTACATAGCAAAGTCTCAAGTTTTTTCTATATGGTTTCTCTCTTGGGAGGATGTGATGCTTAAAAACTCTGGACAATCAGAAAATACACTTAGAATTTAATATGTGATAAAGTTAGCATCTGTCAATGGGAAAATGTTAGATTATTTAATAAAATTATTTAGATTCATGTTCTTAGGTGTTTTTGTGGTTTCATTTTTACATCAAATTTTTAATCTACCTGAAGTTTATTTTTGTCCATGCTGGGAAGGAAGGATCTTATTTATTTTTCCCAAATGGTTACCCATTTATTTTATTTTTACTCAAAAAACTACTAAGTTCTTCTGTGTTTTATTTCTCTTATAAAGTTAAAATGAAAGTTGCAAGAAAATAGGAAAATAAAATGGATAATAAAATAGAAAAATAAAATGGATAATAAGGGATGGCATCTTTCAAGTAAAACCTAGAACAGGATAGGGGATAAACAGGGAAAGAAAGGAATTGTAATTTGAATATTTTAAGTACAAGTTACGTGAGTTTATAGCAGTGCATGGGTTTTGACTATTTTTGGTTTTTGTTACCATTATCAGTAATTGTGCCCTGAAATGTTTTTCTCAGATATGAATTGGGCTATATTTAGGGATATTTTAACATTAAGTTGAGATTGGAATATGATACTTTTTACAGCTTGAATGTTGCTTACATCTGCAGCCATTTCAGGTTTTTTTCAAGAATTATCTTTCTTTCATTAAATTTTAATGTTCCATATTTTATATTAATTATATCTTTCTCTTATTCTACATCTCATAAATCATTCAATTCTTTTAAAAAGATTCTGGCCTTATAAAGAAAACAACACTTACTCAGAATGGTCTTCATCAGCAAAGCACCCAAGCGGAAATTTTTGTTAATAAAATTTTAAGTGGATAGTAAATTTTTTGGGAAGAACAACCTTTAAAATGAAGGCATAGCCAGAAATGAACTCTTTATATGATTCCTTCTGTGCTTCTTTTTTTTTTTAAAGATTTTATTTATTTGTTTGACAGAGAGAGACACAGCAAGAGAGGGAACACAAGCAGGGGGAGTGGGAGAAGGAGAAGCAGGCTTCCCGCTGAGCAGGGAGCCCCATGCGGGGCTGGATCCCAGGACCCTGGGATCATGACCTGAGCGGAAGGCAGACGCTTAAGGACTGAGCCACCCAGGCGCCCCTCCTTCTGTGCTTTTAAAAAGACATATTTCTGAACTAATTCTTTATTCACCATGAAAAAAAGAAAATTCAAGGACATCATTTTATTGACAGTTGTACATTTTCCCTAACAAAGCAGTTTGAAGCACTTAAGTAGTCAAGTATGTATATTCCCTTCCTTATCAGGCTGTCTTGAAACTTTCATAACTGCAAACCTAGCAATGTCTAAAGGTAATACAATCTTCCTCTACTTATGATAGGTTTATGTCCTAAATATATTATAAGTTGAAAATGCATTTAATACACCTAACTTATAGAACATCATAGCTTAGCCTAACCTGTCTTAAACATGTTCAGAACATTTGCATTAGCCTGCAGTTGGGCACAATCATCTAACACAAAACCTATTTCATAATTACAGTGTTAAATATCTCATGCAATTTATTGAATATTGTACTGAAAGTGAAAAACAAAATGGTTGTATGGGTACAGAATGGTTATCAGTTGTTTACCCTTGTGGTTGCATGGCTGACTGGGAGCTGCAGCTTGTTAGCCTGGGGGAAAAAATCAATTCAAAATTTGAAGTACAGTTTCTACTAAATGTATATTGCTTTTACTCCATTGTAAGGTCAAAAAATTCTACGTTGAGTCATCATTAGTTGGGAACTCTCTATATATATCTATGCTGCAAAATACACAATGTATTTACAGTGTGTAATACACACTGTATACACACTCTATATATATCTATGCTGCAAAATACACAGTGTGTATTACAGTGTGTAATACACACTGTATTTCTCTTATTGATTTCTGAGGGTTTTAAAAAATGTGTTCTGGGTACAAATAAGCATTACAAATATTTTCTCCCAATTTTAACCTGTGTTTTCATATCAATTTAAGCTAGACAGACATTTGCTATATTCACTATTTTGCTGTATTTCACTATAGCGATAGGACAATTCTAATTTAAAAGTATATGATATGTCATAAATGAAACCCAAATCAGAGGCACCTGGGTGGCTCAGTCAGTTAAGTGTCCAACTGTTGGTTTTGGCTCAGGTCGTGATCTCAGGGTCCTGGATCTAGCCTAACTCTGGCTCCAGGCTCAGCGGGAGTCTGCTTGCCCTCTCCCTCTGCCTCTGCCCCTCCCCGCACTCACACTCACTGGTGTGTGCGTAGGCACTCTCTCTCTTTCTCTCTCTCAAATAAATAAAATAAATCTTTAAAAAACATGAAACCCAAATCAAATTAATAGGGTTAATTTACCTAGATCTCTGGGGGGGGAGGAACTAAACTAAATGGTCCTTTAAATGAATTGTGACTTAAATTCTAGTATTAAGTTAGTGTTCGGAACCTCCTTTTACTGTTCAAAGTGTAGTGTATGGACCAGCAGCTTGGACCTCACTTCTGAGCTTCTTAGACATTCGGAAATCTTAGTCTAGCCTAGACCTACTGAATCAGAATATGCATTTTAACAAGATTCCCTGCTCATTCGTATGCATGTTAAAGTTTGAGAAATGCTGTTCTAGATAAATAGTTTGAGTTTTACATTATTCCTTACAGATTGTTCTGTTCGGAAAAACAAACAAAAACAGTATTTTCAGCTAAAATGCTTTTTAAATTTTAAATAAAGTTATGTGAAATAAAAAGTTGTAATTATTTGAAGTTATTTCAAACAGATGTTAGTTTGCATTTTAAGATTCATTGTGGATATTTTTATCGACTTAAAAACTTTAATTCCATAAGTAAAAATATAAGACAAGAGGAAATTTTTGGAGGTGATGCATATGTTTTACAGCTTAGAATTTGATGATGGTTT
The DNA here is from genome assembly GCF_002201575.2 of Neomonachus schauinslandi. Taxonomy (NCBI): domain Eukaryota; kingdom Metazoa; phylum Chordata; class Mammalia; order Carnivora; family Phocidae; genus Neomonachus; species Neomonachus schauinslandi. Next base: position 62,819,797 of record NC_058405.1, on the reverse strand, counting down.
CATGGGTGTATACGGATCTCCAAACTCATCGAATTATATACATTAAATAAATACAGCTGTTTGTTATATCAATCATACCTCAGTAAAATGGTTTTAAAAAACACTTCAGTTCTATTTATTGTCAGTTGCTAGAGCATACATGTATGTAGATAGGGCAAAAGGAGTCTATATATAAGATGAAGAAATGAGTTTAAAAATAGGAGTGTTTTTGGTTTTTTTGTTTTGTTTTTTTGGGGTTTGCTGGTTTTGTTTTTATTTTTGAAAGAAGATGGGTGAGTGGCCTTCTAAGAAACTACAGAACAGAAAATTAGAAGACCTTAAATGGAAGGTATTTGAAAGAATAGAACTAAAGTTTACAGTGGAATGATGTCTTAAAAACAGCTTTTGGAATTTTTATGGTGCTTCTAAAAAAGAGCACCTCTCTATATCAGGGATAAAAAGTGTCATGGTGAACAGTCACAGGAAGAATAACTGTTTAGTTTTTAGCTCTATACATTTTTTAAAAAGCGAGGTTCTAACATATGGAATGTGAAATTTTCAGTAGACTAAGTGTTTTTAAAAGTGAATTTTTTATAGTTCAACTTTATCAATTGGAAAATGTACATAAAGTTATGAATTGTATTTCATAAAGTGCTTTTGTACATTAATAATTATTAATGGCAACTTTGTTTATGAATTTTGGATATTTTTATAAAACACTGTTGATTCTCAGTGTTTACAAATATAAACAAATATCAAATGAACTTTCTTTTTAAGTGGAGATGTAACTGACAGTACACAGATCTTAAATGTACAGTTAGTTGAATTTTTTATTTGTATGTGCTTATTAATCTCCACCCAAATCAAGACATAAAACATTTCCAGCACCTCAGAAGGCTTCTTTATGCCTTTTCTCAGTAACCCCGAAGGTAAACCACTATCTGACTTCTATTTCCTGTTTTTGTGTGCTATTTAAATTCACATAAATAGCTTGATACAATTGAACTTTTTTGGATCTAACTCCTTTCATTTAACATAACTATAAGATTCATCCATGTGGTCTACAGTAGTTCATTTTTAAATTATTGTGTAATAATTCAATTATATAAATACACCACAGTATATTGATGGACACTATATCCATGGATTGTTTCCAGTTCTTAGGTATTGTCAATAAGGATCCTATGAATATTCTTTTTTTTTTTTTTAAGATTTTATTTATTTATTTGAGAGAGAGAATGAGAGAGAGCACATGAGAGGGGGGAGGGTCAGAGGGAGAAGCAGACTCCCTGCCGAGCAGGGAGCCCGATGCGGGACTCGATCCAGGGACTCCAGGATCATGACCTGAGCCGAAGGCAGTCGTTTAACCAACTGAGCCATCCAGGCGCCCTCCTATGAATATTCTTGTCCATGTCTTTTGATGGATGTAAGTTCTCATTTCTCTCATGTGTATATACAGGAATGAATATCTGGGTGATAGGACTGATAGCTTTAGTAGGTACTGCCACTCATTTTTTAAAGTGTTTGTATCAATTTAATCCACCGGAAATGTGTGAGAATTTCAGTTGTTCTACATCCTCTCCAGTACTCAATATTGCTAATCTTTTTAATTTTGGCCATTGTGGAAATTGTGTGGTAGTATTTCATTTGTGATTTGTACTTTTTTGAAGACTAATGATGTTGAACAGTTTTTCATATGTTTATTGGTTGCTGGCTTACCCTTTTGTGAAGTGTATTTTGAAGTCTGTTACCCAGTTTTCTATTGGATTATCTGTATTTCTCTTATTGATTTCTGAGGGTTTTAAAAAATGTGTTCTGGGTACAAATAAGCATTACAAATATTTTCTCCCAATTTTAACCTGTGTTTTCACTCTCTTAATGGTGTATTTTGATGAACAGAAGTTCTTCATTTTAATTTTGTCCTATATCCTAACTTTTAGTCATTTAATCTTCTCCTGCCCTAGGTCATTAAGTTATCCTTACATGTATTTTCTAAGAAACTTTGTTGCTTTAGCTTCTACATTTAGGTCTTTGGTCCATCTCAAATTAATTTTTGAGTATGCCGTGAGGTGTAGGAGTCAAGGTTAAAATCTTTCCCATTTGAATATCTAGTAGATCAAGCACCATTTATTATAAAGGCAAGCCTTTCCCACTGAATTGCAATGGAAACTTTGTCAGAAATTACAAGACCATAAATGTGTGGATTTGTTTTATAAAGTTTATTCTACTCCCATTGGTTTGTCTGTCCTTGCACCAATACCACACTATCTTATATAAAGTTTAACCATTAGAAATACATTTCACTTGGATGAAATTAAATTGAATTAATTAAATATTTTTCTTCTTTCAATTTTCTATCCATTATTTTTACTACATTATTATAAAATTATAAATCGTGTTTATCTGAAACTGCCATAATTCTCACTTTGCCTTTGAAGTGTGATTCTGAGCTATTGCTGATCTGATAGATGTGTGTAAAATCGCTTCACAGAATGTCAGTTTGTTGAATGAAGTGAGTTCAAGTAGTACTTGTATCATTTATCATTGGCTCTGCTAACAGAGGCATGACTTCTGCTTTAAATTTGCACAGCTTTTAAAGACCTTTAATTCAAGAGGGTAAAAAGAGGTTTCTCATCAGCTCTTATTGGTACATAAGATTTCTCTCATCGGCCTTCTGTTTTGATTGGCAATTGAAAAACTATGAATTTTTGAAAGATAATCTTTAAGGTTTTTGTTTGTTTGTTTCCAAATGATACTATTGTTTATAACTTAGAAAATTGCACATTAAACATTAGGGTCTTAATCATACAGTGTATGTAGCTGTACTGAAGCTTCCCTGGAGGATTTGTTAATTCTTGATTATTATTTTTTCTTTTTATGAAAGGTTTTGGGAAACTGACACACACACACACACACACATACACACACAAATTTCTCTGGTTTATATAGCTGCCTATTTCTGTATTAAAGCTGTTAGAGTGCTGGCAAATCTTACTGATTTATACTTATCTAAAGATTCCTGAGTCATTTTTTATTTGACTAGCTTCTGTGCATTTTATATTACTTATGTATATGCATGCATGTATATGTAATACCTGTATATTCTAATTAAAATTTCCAAAATTTTAAGTACATTTTAATAACAAATTTAGTTTAAAACATTTGAAAACACAAAGAACTAAATCATGGTCATCCATCCCTTGTTAATCCTGAATTAATTGCTATTAACAGGTTGACATGTTTCATTCAGTTTGGGTGATAGATTGCTCTATTTTTGTAAAATTGATATGCATAAATTCATGATAAGGATTCAAACCATGCAGAAAAACACAAAGATGAAAGTTTTTAAAAATTCCTTCATTTAGAAATAGTTTTAAATAACCATCATTGCCATCAGTTTTTTTTAAGATTTTATTTATTTGACAGAGAGCACAAGCAGGGGGAGTGGTAGAGGGAGAAGCAGGTTCCCTGCTGAGCAGGGACCCCAATGTGGGGCTCAGTCCCAGCACCCTGGGATCATGACTTGATCCGAAGGCAGACACTTAACTGCCTGAGCCACCCAGGTGCCCCTCATTGCCATCAGTTTAACATTTTATATATCTTTTTAAATTGGATGAATGAATAGAAAATACTTTTATAGGAGATGACTTCGTATTCTGGAGTCTTTCTTAATTCAATTTGAATTTAATACAAAAAAAGAAATAAAACTGAAAGAGATGTGAAACTTGAAATATTTGCCATGAGAGATACTTTTCCTTCAATTTTGGCTTCAATCTTGGCTTCATGTATTTGGGGCTCTGTTGTTAAATGCACACATGTTTGTAATTGTCATGTCTTCTTAATAACATTATAAAATACCCTTCTTTGTTTCTAGTAACAACTTCTCAGAGTTTATTTTGTCTGAAATCAGTATAGCTGCTGTAACTCTTTTGGTTTTTGTATGCAAGGTTTATCATTTCCCATCCTTTCACTTTCAACCTTTTTGTGTCTTTAAATCTAAAGTGTTTCTTTGAAGACAGCATATAGATAGTAGGATTATTCTTTTTACAAAATCCGTCTGCCACTCTGCTTTTTAGATGGCATGTCTAATCCATTTACATTTAATTTAATTGCTGATAAAGTAGTACCATTTCGCTATTCTTGTATGTCTTAACTGTTTTTGTTCCTCTGTCCCTCTATTATTGCCTTTTTTTGTGTTAATATTTTCTAGTATACTACTTTAATTCCCTTACTATTTATTTAAATATATGTGAGTGAAAGTTTGTGTGTGTAGTTAGTTTCTTAGTGGTGCCATGGGAATTACAATTAACATCTTAATTTATAACAGTTCAGGTTAATACCAACTTACGTTCAATAGCACATGAAAGCTTTACTCCTACATAGCCTAGTTTTCCTCTTCCTTTACACTATTATTATTACAAATTACATCTTTCTACATTAATGTGCTCATTAACATGGAATTATAATTAGGACCACACAACTAGTAAATGGTAATCTAAAATGTAAAACTAATCTTTAACTTGAGTTCTTAAGATTTTAGTGGCAGTGCTTCATGCAGTTGTCTTGTAAATAAGGGAAAAAAGGAATTACAAATGGAAAGTATATTAATACTGTCTTGTATTTATCTATGTCAGAACCTTTACTGGTGTTCTTTATTTCTTCATATGAATTTAAGTTATCTCTAGTGTCCCTGTACTTTAGCCTGAAGGATTTCCCATATTTCTCATGGAACAGGTTTCCTAGTGAACAGTTTTTGTTTTTGTTTCTTGGGAATGTCAATTTCTCCATCAACTATTCTTGAAGGATAGTTTTACTGAATATAGAAATCTTTTGTTGATAGTCTTTCAGCCCTCGACTTTGCCATCCAGTGGCTTCTGGCCTCCATGTTTTCTGATGAGAAATCAGCTGTTAATCTTATGAGCTTCCTTTGTCATAATCAGTTACTTCTCTCCTACTTTCAAATTCTCTGTCTTTTGACAGTTTGATTGTGATGTGTCTTAGTGTGGATCTATTTAAGTTTATTCTGTGTGGAGTTTGTGAGCTTATTGAATGTTTAGATTAATGTTTTGTCTTAATCACATTTGTGAAGTCTTTGTCATTATTTCTTCAAATATTCTTTCTGCACTCCTCTCTTCTAAGATCCCCATTGTGCTTACGTTGATGGTGTTCCGTAGGTATCTGAAGCTCTGTGAACTTTCTTTCATTTTTTTTTCTTCCAATTCTGCAGACTGGATAACTTTAATTGGCCTATCTTCAAGTTCAGTGATCATTTATTCTGCCTACTCAAATGTGCCATTGAATCCCTATAGTGAATTTTTCATTTTAGAGATTTTCAACTACAGAATTTCCATTTGGTTACTTTTTTTTATCATTTCTATCTCTTTATTGATGTTCTCTATTTGATGAGACACTGTTTTCATACTTTAGTTCACTAACATGGTTTCCTTTAGTTTTTTGAACATATTTAAAATAGCTGATTTAAAGTTTTTGAGTAGTAACTCCAATGTTTGGGCTTCCTCAGGGAAAGTTCCTATTGACTTTTTTTTTTCTGTGCATGGACCATATTTTTTTGTTTCTTTGCATGTCTTATATTTTTTGGTTTTGTTGCTTTTGTGAAGGAGGGGAGGATTTTCAGAGGTCCATACTTCACCATTTCTGCTGATGTCACTTATGTATTAACTTTTCTATATAAAACATTCTTAACATAAATCCAGATATTTATAAATTCTTACACCTTTCTATCTGACACAAGGCTATAGTCTCTTACATGGACTTCTAAGTATGAGATTTTATAAATAAAACAAAATCTGTCTATATTAATATTATAGGTACTCAGAAAAATGTGTTTTAAAAAATTCACAGGGACGTCTTTTTGGATATCATGATGCTGGCAAGTAGGGATAATGAACTTGGCATACTTTCCAGTTACTAAGTGCCTAGTACTCTACCAGTAGTTTAGATGCAACAATCCAACTTAGTCCTTACAGAATCTCTCTGAAGCTCTGAGAAGTTAAAGAGCTTACCCAGGACCACACAACTAGTAAATGGTAATCTAAAATGTAAAACTAATCTTTAACTTGAGTTCTTAAGATTTTAGTGGCAGTGTTATACTGTGTAGAATACAGTGTGTACTGCATTTTTGTGAAGTGTGTAGCCCATACACCAATCCCTTGAAAATCGCCTGTGGTGCTTATTGAAAGATAGATTCCTAGGCCCCAAACCTATGCATATTGAACCAAAATCTCTGAGATTTGGGCCTGGGGTGGATGACGATTCTCAGTTATGTTACTGTTGGGGGAGTGGTGGTTTCTGGATTGTCTTTTTCTTATGACTTGGGCTAAAAAAAAAACAGTAATCCATTTCAAGTTTGTATAAAAATATAATTCTACAATTCAAAGACCACTAAGTTTTCTTATAATTTTTTGAATTTTGGAAGTACAAATTCTACACTGCTATGAGAAGAATATATTCTGTAATAATATAACAAAAAACTTCTGTGTCACTTCCTATGCTTATTAGTATAAGCTACTGATAAATTATAGGTTTTATAATATGTCAAAGCTTTACATCTTTTATATGTATTATTTTACTATGAATTGCATTTATTTATACATTAAAATTTAGTGGAAAAATGTACGCAGTGGATGAACCACCCTTTATTTTAGGTTGAACTCCCACCACCTGATCTTGGACCAAGTTCTGCATTAAATCAGACACTAATGTTGTTGCGTGAAGTTTTGGCATCTCACGATTCTTCAGTCGTACCATTAGATGCCCGTCAAGCTGACTTTGTGCAAGTATGTTATAAATCATTTTTAACAATTACTTATTGCTCCCTATTATACATTCTGTTGAAATTCTGGCATTTTATAACCCATACATTTTAACAATCCTTCTCATTGATTTTTCCTTCAAATATTAAGCCAGCTCTCTTTAATTTGAAAAGTATTTTATTCAGTGATGCTCATTGTAGAAAACATTATGACTACTGCACCATTTAATCTTTTTAAAATGTACTTCTGTAAGTTGGCCCCCTTCCAGTTAGTTTGATATTCGTTCTGAAGTACTGTTCACCCAGGCCTGTATCACTGATTGGGGAATAAAAAATAAATTTCATTTTATTTTTCATTTAAAGGTTTTATCATGTGTCTTGGATCCTCTCCTCCAAATGTGTACTGTATCTGCCAGCAATTTAGGCACAGCTGACATGGCCACTTTCATGGTCAATTCACTATATATGATGAAGACAACACTAGCTCTGTTTGAGTTCACTGACAGACGTCTAGAAATGCTACAGTTTCAGGTAAATTTTACCATAAGATGACAGCTCACTGTGATGGAGCCTTTTTTTCTGTATACGATCTCAGTTACTGGCTTTAATCCAATTTCAGTGACCTACTTTCTATAAATCCTTTGGTATAATCTGATGGAAGTCCATACACACACACTCGGTAGTTTGGATTTGTTTGGGGAAGCTAGAATATATAATAAATACGACATTTTATTCAAACCATAGTTTGTGATGATGGAATGAAGCTTTTCTTATTGATTGGAACAGTTATTCTGTATGCAGATTTCAGTTTCTGAACTGTGAATAATATGCTATATTTTTCAAGCTTTCTAGCTAGTGCAGAAGGTGTTACAGAGGACAGATATATTTTTATCTATGTGTAAACCAGTGTTAGGCAAAACATTACAGTTTGTTATACCGGTGACTCTAGTCCTATAAGCCAAATGGTATCGCTTAAGAGTTTGTAAAGTGGCTAAAACAAAGCCATTTATAAAATTTACCAGATACTTGGCTTCTGATTTTGAAATAGTGGATTTTGGTAAATATAATGTTTTTAAGAAAAAACTCTGAATGTTCTGTGTTATTACAAGTATATAAGTAATTTGGCAGTGGCTATGGTAAAAATTCATTTGTAAAGTTTTAGGGGTTTCTAAGGAATAAGTTTTGATATATCTAAACTTGTGATATTTTCTAATTTCTAATTCCTTCTTTTAAAAGAAATATAATGAAGTATGATTAATTTTCCTTCCTTACATAACTCTTTTTTTGTGGAATTAATAAAATTCTTTTTTTTTAATTCATTGGTTTTTACTGTATTTATCACTAATTCAACCCCCAAACTCTACCATTTGTCTAAATCTTTTATCAAGAAGTTCAGATATATCAGGTGTTCATCAATCTCTTTTATCCCCAATTATCTGTGTTTCTTAACTATTCCGTGGTCATGTTTTGCATTCCAAGGGGATAAGCCCCACTGTGTAAGTGCCTAGGCAGCCTGTACTTACTCCATGCTTGCTGATTGGCTGTTGGCCAATGCTTGTTGCATGGGCCAGCCCAGAGTCAGTGTGAGAGAGGACTGTACAATGATGCAGATACTGGAAGATGTGGTTTATTTAGGCCCTCCAAAGAAAGTTCACCTTGTGGAGTAAAAAAGATTCTTGATTTTCAGAGTTTTTCTATCAGTAGTCTATTAATGTTCTTCCACTCTTACTTGCCTTCTTCCAGTGTTTCAAGTAAGGCGTTCAGGCTAGTCTGATTCTCTTTTCTTTGTGGTGACTTTTTCTGTCCATCTGGAAGCTTGTACGGATTTTCCTTTGAGTTCAGATATTTCCTCAGGATATTTTTTGGTATGTCTCTTTTTCTGTTATTTCCATTTGGATTTTGCAGAGCCATTTCAGTCTGAAGATTCAACCCTTTCTTTTGCTCAATAAAGTTTTTTACTATCTAATTAATTATCACTTTTCCATCTGTTACTTTTTATATTCTGAAGCTCCTGCCCTTAGTTGGTTTTATCTCCAGAATCTCTCTTCTAATTTCTTTTTATATCTCTTTAATTTAATCTTTCTTTGATGTTACTGTATTACTTTTCTTCTGTTCTTCTTCAGATACTCATTTGGTTCTTAGCAGTAACTCTTTCATTAAGTGTTTATATTTGCACATCTTGTTTTTCTTTGATTTCCAGTAAGTCTAGTGACTTAAGGGCTCTAATTGTACTTTCTTGGACATTCACTTAAAAAAAAAAAATTAAAGTATTCTGTGTCTTTTAATAGAGTTGCCTCCGGAAAAGATATTTGTTCTAATTATTCAGATGGGTTTTCTCTTAGAACATATTCACCTCTTTTAAGTTAGTTTAAGTTTTTTAAGAGGGAAGGGCTCAGCTATTGGAGTTTACTTGGACAACGGCAAGCATTCGGATATTAAGAGCACAGTTAGTATACTGTGCCATGGGCAAACAAACTGGTAAAACTGAGGGAACTCCCTGGTCAGGAAAAGATGGAAGACTCCCAAACTCTCGGGCCTGTACTGGTAAAAGTAAGGGAGCAGCAGATTTCTTCCCACTAGGGGATACTTCAACCCATCAGGGTAGTCCATTTGTGTGGATTCTGCCCCCATTGCATTGGATGGCTTCCTCAAAGATAATACAAAGTGGGTGAGCATATACAACTCACATCTGCTAGTTCACATCTTCATGGGCAGTTCCTAAACCTGAAATCTTTGCCCAACCTCCTGCTGAGTCCTCAGCTCTCCCCTAATTATAACAAACCTGCTTCTCCAGACGGCACATTTGATTGGTTGAGTCAGTCCAATAAGTTGGGAGGGTAAGGGAATGTGGAGGTCAGGAACATAAGGCCTTCATCTTCCCAGAAGTCTTCCTAAATATTTTATTTTACACTGTTGTTATTTTTTAGTGTTTCTTGTTTTTTGTTTGTGTTTTGCTTAGTGCCATCTTTTAAAAGAGCTGACAGGCAACTCAGATTTTTTGACTAGTGGCTAGTCCTGGAGTCCTCTTTAGTTATCATTTTTAAAGTGAGATTTTCTCTCCCTTTTGTAGAAGGACTTCCTCTTTGGGGAAGGAAAAGCTTTTGTCACAGAAGCAGCTCCTGTGCCTCATGGTCTGGCCTCATAGCCACTGCAAGGAGCAAGTCCCTGATGAAGAGCTCACTCCAGGGTGGTCTACTTCTACTCTCATCAGTCCTATTCCTCTTTTAAAATATTTTCTTTCTGTTGTGTTTTATTTTAGATTGAAGCACATTTGGACACACTTATAAATGAGCAAGCTTCTTACGTTTTAACTAGAGCAGGCTTGAGTTCTATCTATAACACCGTACAGCAACATAAGCCTGAACAGGTAAGCACACGGGAGATCCTAATTAGAGAAATGCCCATTTAGAGCATGGTAGTTCTAGAGCTAGACTCTAGTTTGAATCTTGGCTCTGCCACTTAATGCTGTTTTTCACTGGGAAAGTGACTTATCTCTCTGTGTCTATTTCCTCATCTGTGGAATTGGGGTGATATTAATATCTGTATCATAGGGTTGCTCTGAAGATAAAGTGAGAAAATACATGTACAGTTCCTAGATGACTACCTGAGATGTAGTAGAGTGCCCCCAAATATTAACTGTCCTTTTTACTATGATAATTTTGGTTAAAAATAATGAAAAAAAAAAACTTAGTATTATAAAATGTATAAAGGATATTCATACTGATAAATTTTCCAGAGTCCTATATCACTATCAGTTAATTGAATGCATAGATGACTGTGTAAATGCAGTCGTCCCCTTTTTAACTTAGTGAATCTTGGTCTATTACTTTGGAAAGGTAAATACTTTGAGGCCAGCATAAAATCTTGTTAAGCTATAAAACTCCAGTGGAAATAGAGAAGGGAATGGAGGAACCCGAGAAACCTATGTCAGGATCTTTCTTTAAAAAGCAGAGAACTCTGATGGGAGGGATGGGGGGGGCGGTGCTGGGTGATTGACATCGGGGAGGGTATGTGCTATGGTGAGTGCTGTGAATTGTGTAAGACTGTTGAATCACAGACCTGTACCTCTGAAACAAATAATACATTATATGTTAAAAAAAAAAAAAAAAAAGACAGTAGGAAGGGAAAAATGAAGGGGGGAAGTCGGAGGGGGAGATGAACCATGAGAGACTATGGACTCTGAGAAACAAACTGAGCCTTCTAGAGGGGAGGGGAGTGGGGGGATGAGTTAGCCTGGTGATGGGTATTAAAGAGGGCACGTTCTGCATGGAGCACTGGGTGTTATACGTAAACAATGAATCATGGAACACTACATCAAAAACTAATGATGTAATGTATGGTGATTAACATAACATAATAAAATAAAATTTAAAAAAATAAAATAAAAAGCAGAGAACTCATTTAAATGGCATTAACATGAAGAATATTTTATAGTCCAGGAACTTTTAAATGAGGCTTTCAAAAATCACCAGTTCCAAATGCTTTATTCTGATAAAGCAGCAAGCAAATTTCTACCAAAGAGGAATCAGTTCTGCTGCTGTTTTATACTACCTAAAGTTGTCAGAGTGCAACTTCAAGCCTCCATGATTTACTGACATTTTCTAAGTGCTTCCTTGCGTTTTGCCTTACTTATATGTAAATCTGAAATGTCCTGGTATTCCCATTGTTAATAAACTTGTGTTTGTCACTCCCTCCAACAAATATGATTGCGTGCCTTCGTGCTAGTTACATAAAAATGATCCAGGGGGCACCTGGGTGGCTCGGTCGGTTGGGCGTCTGCCTTCAGCTCAGGTCATGATCTCGGGGTCCTGGGATCGAGCCCCGCATCGGGCTCCCTGCTCAGCGGGGAGCCTGCTTCTCCCTATGTTTCTCCCTCTCCTCCTCCCCTGCTCGCGCTCTCTCTCAAAAAAAAAAAAAAAAATGATCAAGTCATAGAACCTGCTGTAGTTGAGGTTGAAGAGATGACACTTGAGTTCTTTGGAAAGGAGCTGAATTTCCAAATTTGGGGAATCTATTAATAGACTATATTTCGTAAATGAACTGAAACTATAGCACCTTTTTTTACATCTTGTTTTTGCCGTTTTGTTTTGTTTTTTAGGGCTCTTTAGCTAATTTGCCCAACCTAGATTCTGTGGCACTGAAGGCTGCAATGGTAAGTGAATAGTAAAGCATTTCGACATAGGTTTCCTCTATACTGATTATTATTAATTTTGTCCTGGGTGGTAATTTTTATCTCTTGATATACTACATTCACATTGGGTGCGATAAAAATGTTTCCTTTAACTAAGGTCTGACCAAGACATACGTTTGTAGTAATATTCCACTCTACCCTAACTCCTCATCATTCCTGTTTAGGTTTTCTTGATTTTCAGAGTCTTACTTCTAACGTAATGGAGAAACAGGAATGACAGATGAAAAGTTGTTAGGCTATATATCATTGAAGACTTCCTACTGTTAGTGATCTTTGGCTTATAGTTCTTGATTTCTTCCTGAGGTGATAACTGAAATTGGACTCCAGTCTTAAAATAACATATTACTCTTGAGTGTGAGACTCCTCATACTCCACTTTATTTCCTTCTTTTCAAGTGGGGAGCTTGCCTGCACGTCTGTGAGCGCCACTTCTTGTAGCATGTTTCCACGTCTTACGTATATACTTGGCATGTGTGTATATCCACTAGTCATATGACACTCGTTTAGCCAACATAGGGTGATCTTGTTTGGAAGCTTTGTAATAATACACTAGCAGCAGTAATAACAACAGTGTCTTTAGCATTTATTGAGCATGCTAGTGTTTTTCATATATTAACTCTAATCCTCTGAACAAACCCATTCAACCTAGTACTGACACTCTGAACTACTACACTGCCTATCCTATCCTAAGTATTTAAATACTCACCACAATGGCTTGACTTTAGTACACAGTTCTCCTGGATTACTTTTGATACCAAGGCTTTGTTACCTATCATCTTACAGAGCTAAATTATATGAAAGGGATAAGCCCACAAGATACCTAACAATGCAAAGAATGCAGAGCCAACAATATTAATATTAGATGATAGATTTTAAAAACACTAAATAAGATAAATAAGGAATATTATGTCATGATAAAAGAATATATATACACATAGAAGTAATAGTTATAACTTCTGTTCATCAAACATCACAGTAAAAACTATAAAAATACGAAGATTTTATTCTAAAAAGTTTAAAAATAAATAAAAATGAATAAATTTTAGATTAATTAAAAAAGATAAGTGTCTTAGAAAGTTAAATATACACTCACCATACTACCCAGTAGTCCCACTTCAAGGTATTCCACCCCCCTCCCAAACGAGGACATAAGTCTACACATTACAAAGATCAGTAACCTTAGTTAGTAATCAATAAATGTATTTCCTCCCTCTCTCTCTCTCCCACCAACACATATCCAGTCCATAATATAAACCCACAAAATATATTTAAACCCCATTACAAATTATTTTGTGCTTCTTCTTAAACTTGTTTTGTGTGTGGTCCATCATTCTATATATAACTGTCTGTTGCCTTCACTTGAATTGCTTCAGGGCACTTCAGTTCAGCATATCCCAGAATTGAACTCTTCTGAGTCTTTCCTGCCCCACCCCCAGGTCCTTTTCCATGTTTCCCAACACAGAAAGTGGTAAGAGCATTTGTCCATTATCATTTCAACATTATCTGCTGTTTCCTAGGCATCCTGCTAAGAATTGGGATGAAAATAGACGTGATCTAGTAAGGAGTGTAGCTGTTGCACAACTAAATAAATGTGAGAAGAATACAGTTATGAATTGTGATAATGCTGTGAATTAAATTACACAGATCCAGATCTGGGAGTCAGCCCTTCCACCTTGTCACTAACCAAATGCTGATGGTTTTACTATCCAGTTCTCTCAAATATCTCCTCTTCTATCTACCATGTTACTGTCCTTGTGGTCTAAGATGCTTCAATAGCCACCTATTTGGTATCCTTGCATCTACCATTACAACCTTCCCTCCTTCTTGCTGTAGCCAGATGTAGCTTCTTAAAACTTAAATCAGATTATTCCCCTCCTTCAATGGTTTCCTAAATGCTTTTACCAATAAGAATTAAAATCCTTTAAAAAAGTGTAGGAGACCTACATGAACCAATCTCTGTTAGCCATTCTCTTTCTCACCTCAAGCCTTCATCCATGCTATCCTATCCATGCTACCCCCTGAGCCCCTACTATATACTCTCTTACTTAATCCCTGTTCATCTCTTAAGATCTCACTTCACATGTCCTTTCCTCAGATTCTTTTGCCAAACACAGAAACTAGGTCCAGCCTCCTGATTTACACTTTTATAGTACTTTGGTGTTTTCCTTCATGGCATCTAACACAATTTGTAATTATATATTTATTTACATTATTATTTGTCTACTACCTTTCTCAGTAGATCATAAGCTCTGTGAAGTTAGGGTCTGGCCTCTTTTGCTCACCATTATACACACTTTACCTAATACAGTACCTTCCTAATAGTAGGTACTCAATAAATATTAGTTGAATGAATAGGTAAATTAACAATTAACAAATACAGTGGATTTAAGAAAGTAAGGTAGACTTGAAATCTGATGACCTTTCTTGTTAATATTGTTACTCAAAAGTTTGGTGAAGGAAATTAAGATGAATGACTTGGATTCAGAATTTTAAAAGTAGTTATTGCTGATACTGACTACATTAAGAAGTTGACACTTTAGGGAATTTTAGTTAGAATGTTGAAGCAATATCTCATTTTGATCACAAAGAACTCATTATTTGTACCATAGTATATTTGCTAAGATTTAACCCTTATAAGTGATGGTTGTATTTGAGATGTCTACTAGCAAATATATGCACTTTATGTTTTGCTCTTTCTCTGTTTCATGTAGGTTCAGTTTGATCGTTACCTCTCAGCCCCAGACAGCTTGCTGATGCCACAGCTGAACTTTCTTCTAAGTACCACAGTGAAGTAAGTATTTTTTGGTTGCAACTAGTTGGTGAAGATTCATATATTTTTAAAAATACCAAGCACATTTCTTAGAAAAAATTTATTTTCAGAATAGATTTACCATTGAAGATCTTTAGTTTTATGCCTGAGGTCCCCTAGGAGATCTGACCTGACTCTGTTCATACTTATTGCTTGCGTGTATACAGCTCCAAAATCTCTATTTAGTGAGTGGTTTATAAAATTAATGTGAATATAATTGGATGTGTAAAGCCATAATACCAAATTCCCTTATATTAACTAACATGTCACAATGACATTGAAAATGTCATGGGGGATCAATAATATATTAATTGCACAGTGCAGATGAACTACTTTATGGACTATTTTGGATCTGTAGATATATTTTTAATTGTTCAATATCACGTATTTATCAGGAATGTGTTCAAGACAAAGAACTATACATTAAAATCTTAGAATATCACATAAGAAACAGATCATTATGTCTGACTTTCTTGATTACAAGGAAAATTTTTTTTTTTTTTTTAAGATTTTATTTATTTTTTTTTTATTTGCGAGAGAGACAATGAGAGACAGAGAGCATGAGAGGGAGGAGGGTCAGAGGGAGAAGCAGACTCCCTGCTGAGCAGGGAGCCCGATGTGGGACTCGATCCCGGGACTCCAGGATCATGACCTGAGCCGAAGGCAGTTGCTTAACCAACTGAGCCACCCAGGCGCCCCAATTACAAGGAAAATATTGACAAATTTAAATTTTCTTTTTTTTTTTTTTTTTTTTTAAAGATTTTATTTATTCATTTGAGACAGAGAGATACAGAGAGAGAGCGAGCATGAGCAGGGGAGAAGCAGGCTCCCCGCTGAGCAGGGAGCCCGACGTGGGGCTCGATCCCAGGACCCTGGGATCATGACCTGAGCTGAAGGCAGACGCTTAACCATCTGAGCCACCCAGGCGCCCCGACAAATTTAAATTTTCTAAAAGTAGGAAATTAGACAACTCTATACGTTTTTTTTTTTCTTTCCATTCACCCAGTTGTGTATTAAATGCTTTCTACATAACAGGCACCAAGGATTAAGATTTAAAAGACATTTGCACTGTCTTCATGGAGATTATAGTCTGTTGGGTCATTTAGACATGTGAACAGATATTTATATTAAAAAGTACAATAAGGAAAGAACAATCAAACTTGAAAATATTTCAATTATCTGCAAGGATGCAGTGGTACAGAGGTGGTGGTACACTTGTTTTCTCTTTTTCCGCGGAGTAGGTCTACAGTAATAAATAAAGCAAGGAGGCAGCTTTTGGCTCAACATGCAGAAAAATTTGATATCAATTAGAATTGGCTGGAAATGGGATGGACCATTTTTTTCTCAGGCATAGAATTAGGGAATTTTCCCATATTAGGTGTAGTTAGAGTGAATGATTTTAATTTTTTTTTTTACTTTTATATTTTATTATTCTGAAAGATCTCATACTATCTACATAATAGAAGGCTAAAGACCTGAGAGATGGTAAAAGAAACTCCATTATGCCATGGCTCAAATTGTTGTGTGTGTTTCTTAAATTATTTTTTTAAATGAATACCTGCAGCTCTTTTAGATTTAACCACATGTTTCAGTCTTAGTATTTGAATGTTGAGTTGTTTGGGGCATCACTAAATATAAAACATACCATTATTCTTTTCATAATATGCCAATTGAGGGGAAATTTTAATGTGTTTTATAAAGGATGGCATGCAGCCAAGATGCCATAAAGGAGAAAATGGACAGATTTGGCTACAAAACACTTGAAAGTTTGTTTTTTTCACAGAAAACAATAATATAAACTAAGTTAAAATATAAACAGTAATGTGGAACAGTATTTGCAAGTTATGTAACAGACAAGTTACCCTTAATATTGAACAAAATCCCACAAATCAGGACAAAACAGTAGAAAAACAGGCACTGTATGTTTGGACAATTCACAGAAGACATGCAAGTGGCAAATAAATATATGAGAACATAATAATGATCAAAAATGCAAATTAAAACAGCAATGAGAATTTCTGCCTGTCAGATTACTGACAATAAAAAGTTTGTTATATGCTAATGGAAAGGGTCTGGGAAATGGGCATTATTTCATATGCTGTTGATGAGAATATAAATTAGTACAATCCTTTTAGAGGGCAATTTGACAGCATTCATCAAAATTTTAAAAGTGTACGTCCTTAGACTCAGGGATACTTCTAAATAGATTTTTCCCTCCCTTTCATAAACTTTAATAATAGTTTAAAGTAAAATTACAGAACTAGCAGTGGGATTAAGCACTTTCTATGACTCTATCTGAATTCTTTATCTGTGAGGACTCCTCAGATTTTCTAAAAAGCTTAAATGATATTTCAAATCAGATGTTTGTCTTCTATTACTGAAGTATTTTAGTTTTCCATTTACTTTTACTGCTTTATTGATTAATAATAATAATATAAATTTTGTTGTTTTATTAACAACCAAATGAACATAGTTTTTGGTATATTGTTTTAAAATCTAAATTTTTTTAATTAGTATTTTGTTTTTATAGTATGTACTTAACATCCTGTTATAAATTCTTACTAATATAGTGACATTTAAAAATTGAGATATGTGGGGCGCCTGGGTGGCTCAGTCGTTAAGCGTCTGCCTTTGGCTAAGGTCATGATCCCAGGGTCCTGGGATTGAGCCCCACGTCGGGCTCCTTGGGCTCTTTGCTTGGTGGGGAGCCTGATTCTCCCTCCCACTCCCTCTCTTGCTGTCTCTCTCTCTGTCAAATAAATAAATAAATAAATAAATAAATAAATAAAATCTTTTAAAAAAATAAAATAAAAATTGAGATACACATATAAGTAATAATAGGACAACTAAGAGAAATTGGTTACTACCTACTTAACAATATCACTTTTTTCATTCAGAAAATTTCTAAGATGTTATTTGCAAAGTATTCTAAAATTAAAATGTAACCTGTGAATATATTTTCAGAAGAAA
Source organism: Neomonachus schauinslandi (assembly GCF_002201575.2). Lineage (NCBI taxonomy): Eukaryota > Metazoa > Chordata > Mammalia > Carnivora > Phocidae > Neomonachus > Neomonachus schauinslandi. The sequence goes on along the minus strand of NC_058405.1, from coordinate 62,802,077 downwards.
AAATGTGATAGCAATTTGGCTACTTATTGTAAAAATCAGGGCTGTTTTGAAAATAAAGGACATTTTATACAGTTAAGATTCACCATGAAGGCAGATTTTCTAACTGCTTTTTTTCCCTTTTTTTTGATTGATGGCATTTTCTTATTTTCAAAATTAACTTTTATCCTTATTTCTGCTACTGTAGAGGCACAGTATTTATTTATAAAGCATTTGAGACAATATTTTATTCAGCTAAATTTTGAACCTTTTCAAAATGATAATTTTGATTTTTAATCAAAATTAATTTCATATTTTTATGTCACCAATTTATTTTCTATTCATATTTTATTTAAAATGTCAATTGTTTATTTGAAATAGCTTTGTAATATAAAATATTCTTTTTTATCTTTTTAAAATTTTGTTAATATTCTGCTCTCCTGCACTTTACTATGGTTGCAGTACCTTTGGGACACCTATCACTCTTGTCTCCCTTTTCTTTGTCCTAGAGTTTGACTCCTTTCAAAGAGATTTTGATTGAATCCCTCAGCATCAAAATAAATTATTGAATAAATTTAAATAACCAGGAAGCAAAGTTGTATAGAAAATAGGTTTAAGGAATTCTTCCTTCCTTTCTTCCTTGGGGTGAATTAGAAGGGTGTGTTCTTTTTTCAGTGACAAACTCCAATATTCACCTTTCAATGGTGTAAATATAGAGATTAGATTACAGAAACCATAGTTTAAAATACATGTTATTCTCGGGCGCCTGGGTGGCTCAGTTGGTTAAGCGACTGCCTTCGGCTCAGGTCATGATCCTGGAGTCCTGGGATCGAGTCCCACATCAGGCTCCCTGCTCAGTAGGGAGTCTGTTTCTCCCTCTGGCCCTCCCCCCTCTCATGCTCTCTCTCTCTCATTCTCTCTCTCAAATAAATAAATAAAATCTTAAAAAAATAAAATAAAATACATAAGTTATTCTCAATGTCTTTTCTTCATGATTCAGAATTTTATTTTTATGAGTAATTTAAGAAATAAAGGAAATTATAGATGCTTCCTAAAGTGAGCATATCAGAAATTGGATATGATTTGAGAACTCTTGTTCAGGGATCTTCCTCTATTATATATACTAGGAAAATAATGTAATAATTAAAAAATAATGCCTTTAAAGGAAATATTTTTTTAAAGAGGTAGACAGAATAATTTTTCTTTTTCCTCTTTTCTTTAACTGCCTCCTTTTAAGCCACCCACATTAACTGTCAGGAATACCTGTATCAATAAAAATAAAGTAAGTTTTGGGGGAAAATAGGACTACTAGGGAAAGAACAGCTACTGGAAACCTGTGAGCTGAAAAATAACTGGAACTTGCATAATGCTTTAGAGACTTCAGAAAGTCCAAGCCTTAAAAACAGTTAGTTTTGGGGCGCCTGGGTGGCTCAGTCGTTAAGCGTCTGCCTTCGGCTCAGGTCATGATCCCAGGGTCCTGGGATCGAGCCCGCGTAGGGCTCCCTGCTCGGTGGGAAGCCTGCTTCTCCCTCTCCCACTCCCCCTGCTTGTGTTCCCTCTCTCGCTGTGTCTCTCTCTGTCAAATAAATAAATAAAATCTTTAAAAAAAAAAAAACAGAGTTAATTTAGTCCTACAGTAAAGGCTACTTTAGACTCAAAGAAGCTTAAAAACAAACTCCAAAAGATCATGCTGATCTTTAACTAAATTAAATGCCTTCCAGAACAAAACTTAGCACTGTTAAAGATGACAACAAATACAATCAACAGTGTAGCATTTATAATGCAATAAAAAATAACTTAGGTGAAGTAGTAGGAAAATATGAACCAAAACTAGAAAAAAAACCTGCCAGTAGAAACAAACTGACAAATGACAATTTATAGAACTAGCAGGTAAAATCTTTAAGACAGCTATTTACAGTGCGTTCAGGGACTTAAAGGAAAACATACTGAGAGAAAAAATAAGGAATTTTACAAAATGAGAATTCTATACCCCAAATGTATCATATCTAAAATGAAAAATTAACTGAGTAGGCCTGTCAGTTGGACACCTAGAAAGATCAGTCGGCCTGAAAAGAGTATAGTAGAAACTGAAGCACAGATAAAAAAAATTAAATACTAGAAAAAGATGACGAATCTTAGTGAGTTGTGACATAATATTAAGCAATCTAAAGTAGGTATAACTGGAGTGTCATATGAGATTGAGTCAGAAAAAATTTGAAGAAATAAAACAACTTTTTCCAAATGTGATGGAAAACATGAACCCACAGACTTAAGAAGTTAAATAACCCAACAGAGAAGACCTTACAAGGGTACGTCATAATCAAATTACTGAAAACCAGTGATAAAGAGAAAAATCTTGAAAGCAGCCAGAGGGAAAAAGACAGGTTATTTGTAGGGAATAATGGTAAGTATATTATATTACTGACTTCTTGTTAGAGACAGTGCAAACCAGAAGACAATAGAATATCATCTTTAAATATCTACTTTGATAGTGTTTTCATTAAGAGTATCTTTCAAACTGAAAGAGCAATAAATACATTTTGAGATAACCAAAAGCAGAGAGGATTTATTGCTAGTATACTGCACTGTAAGAAATGATAAAAGAAGTCCTTCAGGCTAAAGGAAAGGAATACCAGAAGAAAACTCACAGAGAATAATGAGCACAAGAAATACTAAATATATAGTTGATAGTTGACCATTTATAACAAAAATACAGTGAATTGTGGAATTTTTAACATATAGAAATAGAATTTATGACAACAAACACACAAAAGATGGAGTGGGAGGAAAGTAGAAATGTACATTTGTGATGTTATAAGGTTATATAATATTTTTGAAGGTACATTGTGAACCATGCAGCAAGCTTTTGAACAAAAATTATCTTAACATGCCAATAGATATAATAAGATGCTAAAAAACAATCATAACAAAACAAAGCAGAAAAGGAAAAAGAACAGAGGGACAAATATAAAAAAAAATAGCAGGATGACAGACTTAAGTTCAGCCTTATAAATAGCTATATTAAATGGAAAAGACTTACACACTCCAGATAAAAGGCAGAGCTTCTTAGATTAGATGAAAAAGCATGGCCTATCTATAAGAAAACCACTTTAAATATAAGGATACAGATATTTAAAAGTAAAAAGATGGTAACAGATATACCATGCAAATACTAATCATAATAAAGCTAAAGTAGCTATATTAATATCAGAAAAATTAGACTGCAGGACAGATACCAAAGATAAGGAGGGACATTTTATAATAATAATAGAATAAATTTTTGAAGAAGATATAATTATCTTAAATATGTGCAAATAATAGCAGAACTTAAAAAAACAAGCAGTATAAGCTCAAAAAATTTAGGAAGAATAGATACACTGACAATTAGAAGTAGATATTTCAACACTGCTATCTTGGTAGTTGATAGAAAAAGTAGACAAAAATCTAGTATGGTGTAGAAGAACTGAACAATGCCACTAATCAGCTCAACCTAATAGAAGGATATAGAATACCACACACAACTATAGAAGGTAACATTCTTTTCAAGTGCATATGAAACATTCACCACACTAATGTAAGAATGAGCAAAAAAAGAACTGAAAAAGTATAATCCACTAGTGAATATTCCCATCTATGAACATGGGAATTTTATTTATTCAGATCTTTTAGAATTTTCAATCAAGTTTTGTAATTTCCTCATATAATCTTCTCTATATATTATCAGGTTTATTCTGTGACTATTATAAGATGATCTTTTATTTTCCGTTACCTGTTCTAATTAGATATTGCTGGTATATAGGAAACATGCTAAATTTTATATGATAATTTTGAATCTGGCCAAGCAACTAAACTCTATTTTAGTTCTGTTAGCTTATCAATTGTTTAGTTTTTGGTAAAGACATCTACAAACAATGAGTTTCATTAATCTTTTTCAGTATTTATAACTAAACTAATTATATTGGTTAAGAGCTCCAAGGTAAATGGTAGATGTAATAGTGAATGTGCATATCTTATTTTGAACTTTAGTGAAAATATTTCTGATGTTTCATCATTAAGTGTGATGTTTGCTGTAGATTTTCAGTGTTCCAACATAGACATTTGTATAGTATTCTTCTCAAACTGGTTATGTGATATAGTTAAACCAATAAATTCAATATAACTTCAGTCAAAATTCCCATGGAATCACTTCATTAAATGTTTATCTAGAAAAAAGTTATGTGAGAGGAGACTAGTTACTTTTGAACATCTTCACAGTTATCACTATGGTCCAAAGGAGTGTCATTTATGCCTGTATTATCACATTAGCTTCTGAACTATTCTGTTTTCACCCTTGCCCCACCCCAACCCCTACAATGTAATCCATCTGAATACCTCAACAAGATTGATCCTTTAACTTCATTTAATCCTCCCAGTGAGTCCATGAATTACTATTTCCTCTTTACAGAAGAGGACATTGCTTAGAAAGGTTAAATGAACCAAGGGCAAGCAATTAGTAAGAAGCAGAGCCAAGATTTGAATCCAGTATTTCTGATTCCAGAACCTATTCTCTTTAACACTGGCCTGTAGTGTATTTTTATTAGTCCTATGTTGAGATTATATTATTTTATTATTTTTAAAGGAAGCTCAAAAATGTTTGCATGATAGGTAACACTTATGTGAGATGTGGGCAGGGTGTTATGTAAAATATACTTTTCTAAAAAAGATTTTTTTAAAAAAATAATCTCTATACCTAGTGTGGGGTTTGGACTCACAGCCCCAAGACCAAGAGTCGAATGCTCTTCTGACTGAGCCAACCAAATGCCCCTAAGATATGCTTTAATTTTACAGTGAGTGACAGAAAACTGACCTGGGATGAAAATTAACTTGACCCATTGTGACGTCTTTGATGTTTGTATTATGTTAAAAGAAAAATCAAAGTTCTTTAACCAATCTATTATTTATAAGTATATTATCATCTTTTCTTTTTAGTTTTTCAGGCTTAAACTGTTAATGACTTCTCTCCTGTGATGCATTTGATTGCACTCTTAACTGTGGTTCTGTAATAAAGCTCAATTTAGTGATCACAGAGCCTGAATGTTGAAATAAGCTATTTTTAGAAATGCTGGGTTTATGGTAATGATAAAAGTTGTGTCATGTTGTTATGGCAACGAAAATCCTAAAGTACTGATTAATGACAAGCTCACTGATTCTGGAAGTAAGCAGTTCATTTCTTATCACAGCTAAATGCTTTAAATAATTATTTAAAATGTTTTGTGAACATGTTTTAAAATGGGTGATATCTCCATTTAGTCATATATTAGTCTTTATTAATATTTTTGAGATTTATACTACTAAATTTTTAGGACATTGTGATGTTTATAACTGGACAAATTGAATTTCTTAATGCATGGTATTCTGATGCATAAGAAAAGTATTGCCCTTCTGTACAATTTTATAACATCCTCATCTCCTCCTCCTTCAGTTTCTTTTTTCTTTTTTCCAGTAGTTAATTAACTACATGACTATTATCCTTGATATATGATACACTGGTATAGCAAACTACTTTCTAAGCATAAGAAAGACTTTCCGAAACTTAGAAATAGGGCAAATCGGGTCTGGGAAAGCAGTGTGTCCTTTCCATGTCACACTGCAGCATTGTTAACAGGCCCTTTGAGAATTATTTAATTATTTGGGGGGATGTTTCATAGTTTGATGCTCTGCTTATTGTTGATTAAAGACCCCATGCTTCCTCATGTCCTGTGTATTTTTTTGCTCCCTGGGACATTAACCCGTTTTTTGTCTAAACTGTTTTATTCTAACCTTCCTTTCCAAATGCCTATAAATGACCAGTTCCTCAAAATGACCAGCTTTACCATCTTAATAGTTTCCTCATGAAGGAGTTATTAAATTTTTGACATTCTTTCATTCTTTATTTGTATGAGTTATGTTTTTATTTTTTGAAAGTTCTATTTGCACAATGAAGATAATTAAACTCTCCAAAGGCCAATAGAGCACCACCTAATAAATTACTACCCACGAGATTTTCATGGGTAGTAAAGAGACGAAGGAGGTTAATGGTCTAACTTTATAGATGATCATAGCTTACATTCAAAATTTTTTTCCCTTTCAACTGGCCTTTTTTCATACTCTTTGATTATGTGAAAAGCAGGACCTATGTTTAGATTTTAACCTACAGAAATAATTCTAAGCAGTGTCTACAATAGCCAAACTATGGAAAGAGCCCAGCTGTCCATCAACAGAGGAATGGATAAAGAAGATGTGATATGTGTGTATATATGTGTGTGTGTGTGTGTGTGTATACATATATGCATACACACACACACACACACACACAATGGAATATTACTCAGCCAGCAAAAAAAAAAAAAAAAGAAATTTTACCATTTGCAACGATGTGGATAGAACTAGAGGGTATTATGCTAAGCAAAATAAGTCAATCAAAGAAAGACAATTATCATCTGATTTCACTCATGTGTGGAATTTAAGAAACAAAACAGAGGATCGTAGGGGAACAGAGGGAAAAATAAAATAAGATGAAATCAGAGAGGTAGACAAACCATAAGAGACTTAACTCTAGGAAACAAACTGAGGGTTGCTGGAGGGTAGGTGGGTGGGGGGTGGGGTAACTGAATGTTGAGCATTAAGGAAGGCACTTGATGTAATGAGCACTGGGTGTTATATACAACTGATGAATCACTGAACTCTACCTCTGAAACTAATAATACACTATATGTTAATTAATTGAATTCAAATTGGGAAAAAAAATAATTCTAAAAGTACTCTCCATCCACCAGCTATGGACTTGGCTGTGATTGATCAAAATACAGTGTGTAGATCTGAGGTGGATGCCCAGGCTAGCACCAGTGCTCAGCATACACCACTAAAAAACAATACTGCTTTTTTCCCCCTGTCTGTACACGAGTTGATTGGTAGATAAGCATATTCCAAGTTTTCAGAAGCACATGACTGACATGATGACATGATTTGTTGGTGATTTTGTATTTAGTTAGAGAATACCTGAAACTTCCATTTTGAGCATTGATTATTTGTCACTATAATGATTCTTCATTATTCGAGACTCTGCATTTCTTAAATGATATTAGTGAATAACTTGGGCCAAGACACCAGGCAGACAGACAGTTAGATATACAGATACATGCATATTCTTTTTAAGATAAAAGATACATACTAATTGCATAGTAATTAGCACTATAAATAAAAAGGAGGGGATAGTAAAATGGCAAGAAAGTAAAACCTTTAACACAAGATTTGTATATAAAAGTAAAAATATTTATATACAAATAACTGATATGCTTATTATAAATCATTATTTAAGGAACCCAATTCCCCAAAATAACATGTATGTATGTATGTGTAAATAGATGCACATAGAGGTTTTTTTTAAAAATAGATCATTAAAATGCCCTTAATCCAATGGAATAATTTAAGAGTAAAAGTACCCTGTAAATATTATCAAGCTCAATATATTGCCTTACAGTAGTGAAATTAGTCCTAGAAATGTTAAATTACTTGTTCAAGGTAACATTAAGAAGTGTCAGAGCTTCAACAAGAGTCAAGGTCTTCTGACAGTCATGTCCATCACTGTACCATTTGATCTCTACTATATGTAGTTCATTAGAAAAAAATTATTGAATGTGAGTGTGGACCTTTACCTGGCTTTGGTAGTGATGGTGAACTCTTACGTTTGTCCAGAAATGTGAAAAATCATTATCAGTCACAGTTCTTGCTCTTTACAGTTTGGATTTGACTCAGATTCACTTTGGAGAATCTCTCTTCCCATTGCCTTTCTCTCCTGTTTGGCTTTAGCAGCTAGCTGACAGGCCAGGAGGAACAGTTCTTTGCCCTTTCCTTTATTTACCCCACTACATGGAAGACTTCTTTTCTCCATGAGCTTTGGTATCTCTTATCTTGTTCTGTACAGCCGTGTTCATTTTTTAATCCCTTCCCTGTCTTAGTAGCTTCCTAAACTGAGGAACAGAATGAGAAATGCTGTACTATCAAATACCACATTGAAAATAAATTATAAACTCTTACTTGGTCTTATTGGCTTGATTTTATTTATTTATGTCTTAGCAATATCGCTTTATTCTGGTTTTCTCCATTTCAGATTTATAATGATTTTTCTGCTGCATTGTGAGTTGTAGACATTTGTAAGCTAGTTTAGCTTATAAACAGAAACCTGCCCTGGGTTACAATTAAACTCCAGTAAATTTAAAATTTTTCATCATTTGAACTTGAGAATAAAATTTAAAATTTATTCAGATTTTTCAACAATTCAGTCTACATTTACCAGTTACTCTAGATTTTTTAAAATTATATTTAATATTCATTATTGTACCATATTCAGATTTTAAACTTCTTGTGAGAGGGAATAGCCTTGTCTCTTTGTATTCCTTATATAGTATAAATAACACACTATGTTCAGATTGAGTATCAATTTCAGAGTATTAGGTATAAGTAATGGATGCTTTATACACTCCTCCAAAATCTGTCTTACTGCTTTGAGTAAAGAACGAAAAACACTATGCCTAAAATTCGTTATGTGACTTGTTGCAAAATGGGCATCAAATGTGTATTATATTTAACAGATTTTTAAAAATCAGTTTATAGTATTTTTCATCTATTTCATGTATGGAAAATAATCTTGCATCATATTGATGCATTTATTATGTTCAGTTAATTATAGGAATGATCACTAATAGATGAAAAATATCTTGAAGGCTCATCTGGTTAAGTAGATTTCCAAACCACTTCCTACCACCCTCCCTTCCAGTGAAAAGGTAGTGTAGCCAATAGCATTTCTCCATGCTGCTCAGAGCATTCACTCAGTGTAACTTCCTTCTACCTGTTCTCATTTTGAAAGCTTTAGCAATTTGGGAGAAATGTCAAGTTGTTTCACCTCACCAACAGTTTGAGACCCTGTCAGAACAGGGTGCTGATGATCGAAGATCATAAGTGTACTTCCCTTCTCATTCTGTCCAGTTAATTTTATTCTTTCTTAGACCACAGATACATGTTTCCACAGATAGTCTTCTTAAGTATCATTTTGGTCATGGACTTTCCAAAATGGAATAATTATTTCTAGCTCTGAGGATCAGGAAATGAGAGAGTACATTTTTACTGAGAATTAAAGGCATTTCAATGAGAGAGAGAAAAGCATCCTGGGCAAATGGAGGAATAGAGCGGAGGAATTCAGGTGAAACGAGCAGGGCAGAGAGAACAGTCAGGAGTCGGACTTCAGGATTAGAGTTGTGATATGGAAGGTATTATAAAGGATTCTAAATGACAGGATGAGGGATTTTGACTTCTCGGAAACCAGAGAAACTCCTTGAAGGAAGGCCCTGGGTGAGGGAGAAACAAGATAATAGGTATGCTTTAGAAAGATTAATCTAACAGCAGTGCTTATGATAGATTGAATGTAGAAGAGACTAGGAGAGGGAAGACCAGATGGGAGCTTTTTTCTGTACTCCATACAAGAGTTCATTAGGGTCTGAACTGAGGTGACGCAACATGGTTATGCCACTGACAGAAATAAGAACAAAAAAGTAGGTGTGGGAGTGAAGCATGAAAGACACATTTAAATTTAGTTGTAAAAATCAGAAAAGATAGTGTTTTTATCACTAGGTATAGTGATACTTGAATAGAAGTAGCTGAGAATGACAAGAAGTAAATGTCATGAGAACATGGAGAGAGTTGATGCAGATTTTATGAACCCAGTGCTATTTTTTCTAGTCAGATCTTTAAAAATTTGCTTCAGTTCATTTAAAACTTTTTATTCTTTTATGTGCATATGTAGAAATTCTTTTTGTGGAAAATGCTGACTTGTTGGAGGGTCACATTATTTTAACCTGGTAATATAAATAGATGAGAAATCTAAAATGTGGTTACTGGTGTAGGAGCTATAGCTGAAAGGACAGTTTACTGTAAGTTATTCTGAGATTCGAAGACTTGATAAATATGAATGATGATAAACCTCTTTCTTTAAAGTTAATGTGTTATCAGTCACATTTGCAAGATCAGGACATTGATGGCAGGTCACAGTTTCTGTTTCTTGTCTAATAATCCTAAAAATACAGCTGTAAACAAAACACAGTCCCTGCCCTTCTGCAACAGTAAACAAATAATGAATATGAAAAAGTATGTTTGATCCCCAAACCAAAGTAACTTGTGTAGTTGTACAATGATTTTTTTTATAGTATGTATGTGGTAATTATGAAAATGAAATGTGTTGGTTCAAATATGAAGCTTCTTAAAATTCTTAGTATTTTATTTTCGGATTGTGTGTTCACATATTGTTTGTTTATCAATAGAGAGCAGATCATAAAACAGTCTACAGAATTAGTCTGCAGAGCCTACGGTGAAGTATATGCTGCTGTGATGAATCCAGTCAATGAATACAGAGATCCAGAGAGCATCCTACACCGATCGCCGCAGCAAGTGCACACGCTTCTCTCCTGATGATCTTATTTGAATGTTTTAGCAAAATAGTGCATCCCTAGAACTCTAAAGGTTTTCTTGTTCTTTAGTCTGTTAATCTTCACTTTGAAATTTGATGGTTACGATTTTCTTTGTGTCACAATATTGGAGGTCCCAGTGGTTTCTTTTCTTTAATCACAGATACATGGAAGTAAGTAATATAATCTCGACCTGAGTTAGTGCTGCTCTGTATCTGCTCCTTATGTAGAGATGCTGTGTTCTCTGCGAGCCACCTCCCCAGCTCTGCAGTTTTCTGGAATGTAAATGTATGGGGAAAAGTTGTATGAAAGGTTTGAGAGATTTTTCTTTACAACATTAGTTCCAAATTAATCATACATGAAAAATTTGTCTAAACTTAAGAATTAGTACAAAGGTGGGACATAACATCTCCTTACCTAAAGATTAAGTTGCTTTCTTATTAGTTATTCATGTGAGTTGACATATTTAAACTGAGGAGCAGAAATATACACTTAGCAAAAAGTGGGAAAAGAGAGAGAATGAGAAGTAATTTAAAGAGGGTGGATGTCACTCTGTGTATACCCTGGACTGAATTCAAGGTGAAGTTCGCACTTCAAAAGGATTTTAGGCATGTAGGCACCCTGTGCTGCATGTAAATGTAGTGTTTAATGATAGGTATTTGTTATATAGTACGAACTCTAAACCTAACCAACTACGGATTTTATCTGGTGTTCAAACCAAAGAAAAATGATCTACTCTCACACCAGAGGAAAAATACTGAGTAGCAACTGCTCACTGACAGTGTATCTATACCCCCTGGTGGCCCCTCACAAAGAATGATTTGGGCTCTGACTTTAGAACTTTACCTATGAGTAAGATTCAGAATCACTGTGTTTTTCAAAAAAATAGATCTCGATGTGTTTGATGTGACTTTACTTTGTTGGTAAGATTTCAAGGATGATTCTTATTAGCAAAATATCTTAATGTCTGGTAAAACTATAAAAAGAGGTGAGTCCTTAAATTATAAATGAGAAAACTGAGGCATAAGGAAAAAATGGACAAAGCTAAAATATTTTGCAAAATGGTAAGATAAAACTAATATTTATATAACATATAATGTATAACACATTATTTACAGAACATGGCCTATTCATGTATCTGAAATTTGTAACTGTTTATATTAATACGATTCTTTTGGAGTAAGAGCAGTTATTTATCACCTCTTTTGGTGTAAATCTATGCTTTTAGTCTTTTTCCTTCAATGAGTATGTGTGATATATAAAAGAGAGAAAATAAAGTATGATATAAATTGAGAGCTTAAATTTTATATAATTTATTTCTATAATGAAAAAAAGATTGCTACCTTATCATTAATTAATCCCTTTGTTTTCTAGGAAAAAAGTGTATTTGGCTTTTTATACAGTTTCCTCAAAATATTAAAACTATTTCTAGAACAATGATAATTGAAGTATATTTTTATACATCTCATCAGTGTGTTTTTAGAAAATGTACTAATAGAAAAGGAAGTACAATATAGAGCCAAATTGAGATGGTGGAAGATTGATGAGCAGAATGTGTTACCAATATTATCTTGAGTACTAAGTCAAAATAAAAGATTATAAGTGCGAATTCGTGGACACACGCTTATATTTGCTATATACTTCCTGGTTTGCATTTTGAGCTGTTTTGATGTGGCATAAGTATAACCTTAGAGAATACATGTTAGCCTTTTCTCAGAGAAAGGTATTTGCCTCGCAAAAACTTCTGGTTGAATTCTTCTGTTTCTTTCTTTGCACCTGTACTTGAACAGATGAATGTTACCTGAGAAAAATCACATAAATGGACTGAATGACTTTTTAAATTCATGATCATAGTCTTGAGATGGCATCGTATTGCTTTGTAGTTCTACTCCGTCTCTTAGCTAACCTCACCTCTCCACTTTTCAAAATGACTTTTCCACCCTCACTTTTAATGACCCTCATAATTTATAGAGAAAATAGAAGCTGTTAGATTAATCTCCCTTATTTTCCCACCTTCAAATACTGCACTCATCTTCTCCATCTTTCCTGTAGAAATTGCAAAAATGAAGTTTTTATGGTTATAAACTTATAAAAATTATAATTTAAAGTCATAATTTTACAAAAATTATAAGTATCTTTTCTGGAGTTGAAAATTATAATAACTGAAATTAAAAATTCACTGTAGGAGTTGAACAGATTTGAATAGTTAGCAAAAAGAATCTGCAAATTTGAAGTTAGGCCAGTGGAGATTATCCAATCTGAGGAACAGAAAGAAAAGGGATAAAAAAAAGAAAAAAGAAAAAAAGGATGAAAGTGAACAGGGCCTCAGAGACCTGTGGGATATTATCAGTATTCACACAATGGATGTTTCAGAAGGAAAAGAGATGGGAAAGGGGGCCAAAAGAGTATTTGAAGAAATATTTGTAGGAAACTTTACAAGTTTGTTGAAAAGTTTAATATACACATTTAAGAAGTTAACCAAGCCCACACAGAGATACACACCAAGACACATCACAATCAAATTATCAAAAGCCAAAGACTAAGAGGGGAACTTGAAAGCAGCGAGAAAGATAACTCATCATGTACATGTGATTTACAATAAGATTATCATGATTCTCCTCAGAAACCATAGAGGCCAGAAAGCATTAGATGATATATTAAAGTGCTGGAAGAACAAAACTGTTAACTTAGAATTCTATAGCCAGCAAAACTGCCTGTGAAAATACAGACAAAGTTAAGACAGCTCAGGATAAACAAAAACTATCACACCTGCCTTAAAGGAATGTTAAAGGCAGTTCTTGTGGCTGAGGGGCACCTGGGTGGCTCAGTTGGTAAGCATCTGCCTTTTGCTCAGGTCATGATCCCAGCGTCCTGGGATTGAGCCCTCTTGGGCTCCCTGCTCAGCGGGTAGTCTGCTTCTCCCTCTCCCTCTGCTGCTCCCCCTGCTTATGCACTGCCCCCCCATAAATAAATAAAACTTTAAAAAAAAATAAAATGAAGGTAGTCCTTGTGGCTGAAATGAAAGAATACTAGACAGTCACTTGAATCAACAAAGAAATAAAGAATAGCAAAGAAATAGAGGACTCAGGCAAGCCAGCTAGATGGAACACCATCCCAACAGCAGAGTACTCATTCCTCTCAAGTCTACATGCTGCATTCTCCAAGGCAGACCATATGTTAGGCCACAATTCAAGTCTCAGTAAATTTTAAAAAGAGTGAAATCATACAAAGTATCTTTTCCAACTACAATGGCACAAAATTAGAAACCAATAACAAAAGGAAAATAAATAAATAGGGAAATTAAACAATATACTCTTAAATAACCAGTGGGTTAAAAGGGAAATAAAGGAAATTAGAGAAAACTTCGAGGTGAATGAAAGTTTGATATAAAACAGCATACCAGTACTTAGGGTATGCAACAAAAACAGTGCTCAGAAGAAAATAGATAGCCTGCATTAAAGAAGAAATAAGTTAACCTAACCTTACACCTTAAAAAAACTAGAAATAAAGCAAACTAAACTGAAAGCAAGAAGAAGGAAATAATAAAGATTATGGCAGACACAGAGAAAATATCGAATAGAAAAATAGTGTTTCAGTGAATGGGTGTGCTAGCCATTCCGTAATGCATGTAGAGATGTGTTTGAATACACATGTAAAAAAGTTTGAAAAATTGTTTCTTGTATGGCATGTTGAGAAGAGTTATTTCTGAGAGTGTATGTGCTAATCATAATGTAATGCATGCAGACAAGGATTTAAAGAAACATGTAAGATGTTTCTAGGAGTGTTCCTTGCTCGTCATGTTGAGAAAAATGTTATTTCAGTTATTGGATGTGCTGACCAGTATTACATGTAAAGAAGTTGTTATTTATAAACATATATGTAAAAAATAAAAATAAAGAATAGAAAAATCTTAAAAAAAAAAAAGAATAAATTGGTTTTTTTTAAAAATTGACCAACCTTTGGCTAGATTGACCAAGAAGAAAGAGAGAAGACTCAAATTACTAAAATCAGGTATAAAAAGTTAGTACTGACCTACAGAAATAAAATACAGAAATAAAAAGGATAACAGAATACTACAAATAATTGTACATCAATAATTAGATAATATGGATGAAATGGACAAATACAGAAAAACAATCTAAACTGACTCAAGAAGAAATAGAAAATCTGAATAGACCTATAGCGAAGAGATTGATTCTGACTCAGTTTGACTCAATTTCATTACTAGAGTCCAAACAATTACAATTTTTAAAAAGCCCTGGATCAAATGGCTTCACTGATAATTTCTATCAAATGTTTAAAGAACTAACACTAATCTTATCAAAGTCTTCCAAAAAATAGAACAGAGGGGACACATCCGAACTTGTTCTATGAGGCCAACACTTGTTATTGGTATAATAAAGCCAGAAAAGGCAACATAAGAAAATCATAGTCCAGTATCCCTTATGATTATGAATGCAAAATCCTCAACAGAATACTAACAAGAAAATCCAGCAACATACTAAAGGATTATATGCTAGGACCAAGTGAGTTTGTCCCAGGAATGCAAGACCAGTTTAACATATGAAAGTCAATCAATGTACTACACCGTATTAATAGAATAAATAATAAACATGATTACTTTAAAAGGTGCAGGGAAAGCATTTGATAAAACAAAAAGCACTCAACAAATTAGGAATAGAAGGGAACTTCCTCAAACTGATAAAGGACACTTATGAAAAACTTACATCTAACATTATACTGAAAGCTCTCCCTCCTAAAATCATGAGTAAGATAAGGTTGTACACTCTTGCCACTTCTCTTCCACGTTGTACTAGAAATTATACCCAGACAAATTAGGTAAGACAAAATAAATAAAAGACACTCAGATTGGAAAGGAAGAAGTAAATCTATGTCCTTTTGAAGATGGTATGAGCATGTATATCTGTTATATATATTTATATTTATCTATCTATATGGTCATATTTGTATTAGAACTAATAAACAAGTGTAGCAACATTGCAGTATATAGACCAGTATGCAAAAATCTGTTGTATTGCTATACACTAGTAATGAACAATCTGAAAAAGTAAGAACACAATTCCATTTACAATAGCACCACGAAGAATAAAATACTTAGGAATAGATTTAACCAAGAAAGTGAAATACCCACTGCAAACTACAAAACATGGTTGAAAGAAATTAAAGATGGTCTAAGTAGATGGAAAGACATTTCATGTTCATGGATGAAAGACTCAATATTGTTAAGATGGCAATATTCCCCAAACTGATCTGTAGATTCAATGCAGTCCCTATCAAAATTTCATTTGCCTTTTTTTTTTTTTTGGTCCAGAAATAGACAAGCTGATCCCAAAATTTTTATATGGACATATAGGGGACCATGAATCACCTAAACGATCTTGAATCTTCCGGATGTCAAAACTTACTACAATCAAAACAATGTGATACTGGCGTAAGGATAGGCATCAACGGGATAGAATTTAGAGTTCGAAGTAAACTCACACATGCATCGTCAACTGATTTTTTTATAAAGTTGCCAAGACCTGTCAATGGGGAAAGAATAATCTTTTTAGCAAATGGCACCAGAACAACTTGAAGTCCACATACAAAAAGGTTGAAGTTGGGGGGCGCCCGGCTGGCTCAGTCAGTGGAGCGTGCGACTCTTGATCTCGGGCTGTGGGGTTGAGCCCCATGTTGGTTGCAGAGATTACTTAAAAATAAAATCTTAAAAAAAAAAAAATTGAAGTTGGACCATATTCATGACATATACAAGAATTAACTCAAAATGGGTCAAAGATCTCAATGTAAAAGTTAAAAACTATAAAACTCTCAGAAAGAAACATAGGTATAAATATTTGACCTTATATTAGGCAAAAGTTTTCATCTTTTATACAATATAGATTTTAAAATAAATATTAAAATGCAGAGTCACATAATAATGTTGAATACTTGGAGGTCAGCTTATTTTTCCTATTTAGTTAAATATACTGTTTAGATACTATTATAAATACATAGGTCTACATATGGTTGGTTACTTTAGGGCTATAATCGTACTTAAGCACAATTATCTTGAAAATATGTATTTATTTTCTCTTAAAATGTGCTTCTGGAGATAGATTATATAATTATGTATTTTCATATCCACACATGAAATGACTATAAATTGGCTAAGAAACAAATATAATAATCATTTAATAACAGCATGCTCATCTATCGAATCCAACTAACATTAATGTCAAAAACAAAAACTTGCCTAGCACTGATAATTTAATAAGTAAAAATAAATGGTACTAAGCTTATGAAAATAAGGGAAAATTGTTGGCAGGGCTGAAAATATCCATATGAAATATTTGCTTGCTTTGAGAGGATGTATCATTGTTTGACAAAGTGTTTTTTCATGGTATATTTTAAGCAGTTAAAGTCCCAGCCAATCTAGGAGTTTCAAAGTTAATAGCTTTGCCACCAGGAAATTAATTTACTTGAATATTCTGTTCATTTCCATCAATGTCAAGATCTGGAATTCTACTGGAGCGAGCATTAGTTTTTGCCTACTAAAAGCAAAATGACAAGAAACACGAGTGGTTTTTCTTACACAAGCCAGCATCAAAAGTTGGGTCTCCTGTGCTGAGATGCCATGAGCCTTCCTGGGGGTATCAAATGTATGAGCCTACTTTGGAGACTTCAGACAAGAGCTGGCTGCTATTTGCTATCCAGGCCTCAGATGGAATATAAAATGGTAATGAGGAGTGCAGGGAGGTAAAAAAATGCATTTGCCTGAGAAGCCAAGTCTTAAAAAGGAAACCAAAGATTGGGTTAGTATTCCACAGCCTTGCAATATGCACTTAATAGAAGATCGGGAATTTTTCTCTCTTGAAAACTGTATTACTTCCGTTTCACAAACAAAGATGTCAGCAAAGCAAGCGTTCAGAAGTCAGAAGGCTGCCGTTAAAAACACCGAAAACAAAAACACCATGTCAAGTTACCCGGCCTTTATTCTGAATCCTACAAAGAAGAAATCACTTAACCACTGAGTATTAACAGGTTAATGTAATGAATCATACAATAATAAATCATAATGGAATTTGCAGAAACCCAAAAATGTGCAAATACACTCCTGTGGTTAACCTGTGATTCTGCTTGTAAGCGGTAAATCATTAGCCATGGTGTTGCTCTTGGTAACCGCAGGTATCAGGGGATGATGCAGAATTATTAGTATTGCTTCCTACTTTGTGTGTGATAACAGTGGGATGAGGCTAGTGCTATCTCTGTCATAAATTTTTACATATGTGGGCACATTTCTGGATCTTCCGTGCATTGTTTTCATAGGTTTACTTATTCCTGCACAAACATTTTAATATTATAACCTTAAAATCTTAATATATGGTAGGATGTTCCATTTTGTCTTTTTCATCTAGAATGCCTCAGGCATTCTTGGCTTTTTGCTCGTCCACTTAGGTTTTAAAATCAACTTCTATTTCTCAAGCAGCAGTTGGGAATATGGGTGGAATTACTTTGAATCTGTACATCAATTTGGGTACAATTAATATCTTTATGATGTTAAATAATCCAAATCATGAACATGTTAAATTTTCCCTATTTAGAGTATTTTTAGTGTCCTTTATAAAGGTTTATATTTCTTCATATAAGTCTAAGAAAACTTTGGTCTATTCATTCCTAACAAACTCACAGTTCTTGTTCATAGTGTAAATGGCATCTATTTTTAAATTACATTTTAAAATTATCTGTTGGGCTCCTGGGTGGCTCAGTCGTTAAGCGTCTGCCTTCGGCTCAGGTCATGATCCCAGGATCCTGGGATTGAGTCCCACATCGGGCTCCCTGCTCCGCGGGAAGCCTGCTTCTCCCTCTCCCACTCCCCCTGCTTGTGTTCCTGCTCTCGCTATCTCTCTCTCTGTCAAATAAATAAATAAAATCTTTAAAAAAAAAAATTATCTGTTGCTGTGTATAGAAACAGAATTGATTTTTATATGTTGATTAAATTAGATATTAGCACTTAACTCACTTATTATATCTAATATCCATGCTTTGAGTTTTCTATATAGACATTTATATTATTTGAGACTAGACGACCGTGTTGTTTCTTTCTTTGCAATCTATATGCCCTCCATTTCTTTTGTTGTCTTAACATCCTTATTAGGACCGCCAGCACAGTGTTAACCAAGAGCAGTGATAATGGGCACGTTTTGTAATTCAGATTTTAAAGGTGACATTCCCAGTATCTCACCGTTAAGAATTATGTTTGCTGTAGGTTTTCAGTAGATTAATCAGAGGGCATCATATGATCATAAGGCTCTTCTCTTTTGAATGTTAATGTGGTAAATGACATTTCTAGTTTTTTTAAGATTTTATTTTTATTTATTTTACAGAGAGAGAGATAGTGAGAGCAGGAACACAAGCAGGGGGAGTGGGAGAGGGAGAAGCAGGCTTCCTGCCGAGTAGGGAGCCCAATGTTGGACTCGATCCCTGGACCCTGGGATCGTGACCTGAGCTGAAGGCAGATGCTTAACGACTGAGCCACCCAGGCGCCCAACATTTACAGTTTTTCTGATCATAAACCACTCTTGCATTCCTGGGATAATCCTATATTGATCACATTATTTTCTCTTTTTGTACAAACCACTGGATTTAGTTTTGTTTTATATAGTGATTAGTGACCTTGCTAAATTTATTAATTAATTCTAAACTTTATTTGTAGATTTTTTGGTAAACTTTATAAATTCAGTCACATAGTCTGTGATTAATGACGGTTTTTTTTTCTTCTTAGTCTTGCTAGCTTTATGACGCTGTGCAGAGTTCAACAGTACAACGTTACTGTGTTGAATAGAAATGGTAATCGTGATCACCCCTG
This sequence comes from Neomonachus schauinslandi, assembly GCF_002201575.2. NCBI lineage: Eukaryota > Metazoa > Chordata > Mammalia > Carnivora > Phocidae > Neomonachus > Neomonachus schauinslandi. Next base: position 62,782,760 of record NC_058405.1, on the reverse strand, counting down.
TCTTTTTCCAAAATGTGAGGAAGGAGGGAAAGCTTTTACTTGGCTGATATTTTGTAGATAAGCTTTATCAAATTAAGAAAGTCCCCTTCTGTTCCTGATTTGTTATGATTACTTTAAATCATGAGTTTTGAATTTTATCAAATGTGGATTGTTTTTTCTCTGTATCTATTTAGATAACTATATAGGCTTTATCCTTATTTGCTTAATGTGGAGAATTTCAAATGTCAAAACAACTTTGCATTCCTGGAATAAACCCAATGGTCATAATGTACAATCTTTTTTATATACCTCTTGATTTGATTTATTTGTATTTTATTTAGAATTTTTTTGATTTTATGTTCATGGCCTGTAGATTACCCTGTTATTTTCCTCTCTTTTAATATCTTTGTCAGGTTTTGGTAACAAGATTGTACTGACCTCATAAAACAGATTAGCACATAATCTCTTTTTCTCTTACCCGGAATAGTTTAAGATTGTTATTATTTCTTCCGTAAGTACTTGGATGAATTCCAAGTGCAGCCAGCTTACCTAGAGATGTCTTTGTGGGAAGGTTTTACATTTCAGATTCAATTTTTTAAATATAAAGAAGAGTATTCATACGGCCCATTTCTTCTTGTGTCAGTTTTGATGAATTCTATTTTTCAAGATATATGTCCCTTTCACCTAAATTTATCATAATGTCATTCTCCTTACTGTCCTTTTAACCTTTTTTAATGTCTGTGGACATGGTATTAATAATTTATGTTTTTTTTCTTGCTTAGTCTTGCTGAGAGCTATGAACTTTGTTAGTCTTTTTAAAGAGTCTGTTCTGGATGTGGTTGATTATTTTATGTTTCATTGACTTTTTGCTCCATTTGTATTTCTTGGTGTTTTATTTGCTCTTCTTTTTCTATCTTCTTGAAGTGGGACCTTATAGAGATGGTCCCCAAATTACTATATAGTTCAACGTATGATATTTTGACTTTACGGTAGTGCAAAAGCAACATGCATTCAGTTGGAACTCTACATTTTGAATTTTGATCTCTTCCTGGGCTAGTGACATGCAGGAGGATCCTCTTGTGACACTGGGCAGCACCGGGAGCCCCAGCTTCCCGTCAGCCCCACAGTCGCAAGGGTAGACAACTGATACACTTAACAACCATTCTGTTTTTCATTTTCAGTGCAGTAGTTAATAAATGAGATATTCAACACATTATTCTAAAGAAGGGTTTGTGTTAGATTCACTGTAGGCTGATGTGAGTGTTCTGAGCACATTTAAGGTAGGCTAGTGAGGCTAAGCTATTATGTTCAGTAGCTTAGGTGCACTAAAGGCGTTTTCAACTTACCTCTCCTTACAATGGGTTTCATGGGACATGACCCTATTGTGAGTCAAGGAAGATTGGTATCATCAATCTTCAAACTTTCTTTTTTGTAATATATTCATTTAAATATCATCTGTATTTCCATGTAAACACAGACTTAGTTATATCCATGTTTTTATATGTCATATTTTCATTATTTTTCACTGCAAAGTATTTTCTGATTCCCACTGATTTCTTCTGACTCATAGATTATTTAAAAAGTGTATTTCCAAACATAAGAAGATTTCCTAGTTATCTTTTTATTATTGATTTCAAGGTTAATTCCACAGTAGCCAACCGATAAATTGTGTATCAATCCTTATATATCTGTTCATAGTTATTTTATGGTCCAGCATACTATTTTAGTGAAGGACATCCCCCTTATATGTGGAAATGATATGTTCTGTAGTTACTGGGTGCAGTGTTCTATACATGTTAAGAGGATAAATTTTGTTAATCTTGTTCAAATCATCTATAGTCCTTTGGATTTTTGATCTGCATGTTGTATCAGCTGCTGAGAAAGATTTGCTAAAAATTTTAACTACGACTATGTATTTGCTCATTTTTTTTGAGTTTTTTTCAGTTTTTGCTTTATATGTTCTGAGGCTATATCTCAACATTTAAATTTTATCCCTTATGATTTTTTTCTTTGAACCTTTACTTACTTAGAAGTATGTTATTTGCATTTCTGCTTTTAGTTTTTAACAAGGGAGTGAGCAATAAAATTTGTTTCTTAAAAAGCACAATTGATGATCACAATAGGTTTCCTTCTGTCATGGCCCTTTTATGTCCCTGTCTCTGTGTCCTACTTCATGGTTATAAAAATACACTGGAGACTTACCAATTAAGCCAGTCATCGATATATGAATTACTGGCAGCACCACCATGCACTTTGGTAAATTAAGCAAAATTCACAGAGCATATTGAGATACCATTCATACTGTTTGCTTCTGTCCTCTCAAACCCTGAGGTGGGTGACTGGGATTCTGTTGGCTCTGTTTTTTGAGTACCAGCGTCTGACTTGAATCTTGAAGAGATCAATCTGATAAGGTAATCTGATTTCATTAACCAAAATGACCTTATCTCAAAATGAGTTACGGTGCATAATCACGTTAAGAAGCATAAGCAAGTATGTCAGCTTCCAGTCTTTTGAGATAGTATTTATAATGTGACTCCTTTTTATCACCGAATGTAGCAGCATTCCTTGCACACGGTTTCTTGAACAAAATGAGGCAATTTTCTTGCTTGGTGGACATTCTGAGGTTTATACAACTATCCGTAATCTGAAACATAAACTTAATGTAAGACTCAGTTTGGTTTATACCTAGTAGCTTCTGAGAAATTTTTCATCGAATTTTGGTGGCCGGCAAAGGAATTATTGGAATAAAAATATCACAGCTTCTGTGCTGTGTGCAGATACTTACTGAGGGTGATGAAGGAATTACTCTCTAACCATGCACATATTCTGAGCAATTAGGCCAAGTGCCAAGACCATTAAGGCTCAAATGCCAAGTGCCTGTAGGGAGGGTTCTGTTACAAGATTTAGCAACCAACCCCTGGCCCAGTTACCAGAGGGTGGCACTCCAGGCTTCCTGATAGCCGTGCCAGGCTGGCTGAGACTCAGCAGCTGCCACCCGGCCACTGCTTCCTTCTAGATACTCTCCTCAATGCTGCCTCTGTCCCCACCCTTCTTGCCCATCTGCCCTCCATCTGCCTGCCACCTGAGCGGTGGGGGCCCAGTTGGGGGCACCTTACGAGTAGAGTCATGACACCCAGATGACACATTGCATTCACCTTTCCTGTGCCTCCACAGCTTTTTCTCCAGTTTGGCAGCTTAAAAGGAGAGCATTGCCAATTCCTGTTTCATAACATTCCAGGGGCTCCATTCTGAGGCTTCTGGAGTATCCTGGCGCTCAAGGAAACTGGGCATGGCGGTGGGATAGGGAGATCCATTCAGGGATTAGGGACATCCAGGCACCCCTGGCCTGCACCCAAAAAAACCCGAGGGAACAAGAGTAGCCTTTGTAACTCCAAAATTTCACCAAGATGAGCTGAAATCTGGTTCTGCCATTTCCCCGTCTTGTCCTGTTCCACAACCAACCCACCCACCCTCCCAACACACAAAAAAGCAAAAAACAGAGCTCTGCAATATCTTCACAATTTGACTTTTATCCAGAACTGAGGCTCTTTATTTGTTAGAGCTAAGCGTTTGGTCCAAGACTTTCTAATTCTTTCTGTGGGAACTTGAATCAGCACCACCTCCCCAATCCCCCGTAGAAGCAGATGGGGATCTTAGAGAGGTTTAGAAGTCCAGGACTTGGCAGGTTGAGAGTTCTATTTGCCAGGCTGAACTGCTTGTAATTAAAAAGCTCATCCTCCTCCTTTCTGCACTTCTGAACTTATCTGAGGAATCAAGTGAGTATTTAATCACGCATAGAAACAAATCTGTTCATATAAGTGAAAATCTGCATTTGAAGTCAGGGGCTTAGCAGCAGCGGTGAATCACGCAGGCTGGTGAGGGTGACGGGGCACAGTCCGTGTCCCCTGCCCAGGTCAGGACCGGGTGTGCAGCCCTCCCCTCTGTCCCCTTCTCCCGCTATCTCCTGTGCCCATCTCCTTGCCTCACTTGAAGCTACAGGCAACACTCCCAGACTGGCCGATTCTGAAGCAAGTTTGGGGTTTTGTTAGTGACACTCACTGACACCAGATTGGTAATGTTTATCTGCTTTCTAATACTGAAAAGAAAATAACTCATTAGTGTTGACATTTTAATGTGTGAGCGTTCTGAGACAAAACTTAACTTTGCTCCTTCCAGACTGAGCTGTGCTAATCGCCAGATTGAGCGCTCGTTGGAAACTTGGGAACAAAGTGAGACATGACCATGTGTGGCTCTTGGGGTAATAAGCGCTTGGAGTTAATTTTAGAAATAACTGTTTCAAAAAAAAAAAAAACAAAAACAAAACCCAAAGGCGGTGAGGAGCCAGATTTTTCTCCCATGGAGGAGCTCTCCTATGGGGCATGGGTGGCTTGGCTGGCAGACATGCAGGCAGCAGGGGAGAAGAACGACATTCTCTCTCTGTGTGCATGACCGTGACCGCTGGGAGCGTTTCCGGAGTCTAGCCAGAGCCTGGTGCTCTGTGTTCTTCCAGCCAAGGCTGGGGAGATGGCAGTTGCGCGGGTTCCCTTCCAGGTCAGCAAGGGCTCATGCTGCCGCATTGGGAGCATTTCCCTCTGCGGTTATTCTCTGCTCCCTAGACGTACCTGTCACACAGGCCGACAGCCAGCTCCGGTTCCAGCCCTGAAGTCGGCCATGAGGGGGAAGCCGGTGGGAAGAGTGCCGATGGTCCAGCTTGCTGGGGGAGCCCTGCCAGGATGACCTCTGGAGACCGTGGGGGGACAGAGCCCATCTTTGCTACACAAGACGAGAGCTTGAGCTTCCAAACTGGAGACCCCCCGGGCAGGGCCTAGGACCTGGCGACCATGAGTTCGGCCCCAGCCTGCGCCATCCCCATGGTGCGAGAGCAGCCGCCAGGGATGGGTTTCCCGAGTCATTCAGAGGCTCCATGAGGTGCCCAGGTCTCCTTCCACGGAGGTGGGCCAGTCAGGCACCCTGACTGCTCTCGTTCACATTCATTTATGCAATTTTGTTTTCTTGCCGTTTAACACACGTGTCTCTGTCTATCTCTTTCACACTCACACACAATGAGATTTAGTAACCCATTTTAATGAGGCAATTATATTTTAACTCCATTATGTGCAATTATCCACTCACATAAATTGCCCCAGCTGGAGCGCCTGGTGTTGATGTCTCACTTGCACTCACTTGCCGGCCCCTGGGGGCAGCTGGGCCTCCAGCCCTGGAACAGGGACACTCCTGCTGTCCCTGCTGCTCTCCACAGGTGGCTTCGTGCCGCCAAGGGGCAGGGACATATGCAATTTCTGGCTCCCCCCAGCGCAGCTCTTAATGGCTGCGTGGGTGGTCTAGAACTCTGTCATCTGCTTTGCCGGGCTGGCCGGGCTGTTTATCCAGACCCAGAGCCCCAGGTAGCTTTCTCGAGCAGCGCGGCCAGAAAAACAAACCCGATCAGTGGAGCCATGCACCTGGGCCCAATGCTTTTTTTCCCTTTCAGTCATCTGGGCTTGAGGTGCCTCGGGTGGGATGAAAGATGGAGGCCCCTCTACGCCCATCCCACCAGCAGTAACTTTAAAACAGAGGCTTTAATGATGAGATAGGTACTTCATTCAAAGTAACGATCTAATTTACATGGTAACACAAAGCAGGACAGAGCAGTCACCCAAGGACTTGCCACTCAGCTCACAAACCAGGATGTACCCAATACTTTTGCATCGACCTGCAAGCGTTTGTTTCACCCTTGCCTACCCCGCAGCGGGCACCATTTGCTCGCATTTTGTCCTTCCCTTTCACTTAATGGTTTAAACGTTCTATCATGGACGTATGTATCCGGATTCGTTGTGTTAGTTTTACTTGCTTTGAGTTTTACTGAAGTGGTGTCATTCTAGAGGTAGCCCCCTGTAAGCTACTCTTCTCCACTTGGTGTAATATGAAAGAGTCGTCTCTGCAACTGTGGAGAGTTATGGCTCCTTCCTTGTCACTGCTGTATAGGATCGTGTGACGAGTTATTTACATCCATCCCCCTGTCAAATCGACTTTTGGCTTTTCTAGATTGTTTGTTTTGCATTATGAACAACGCTTCCATAAGAGCCCTGTGTACACAAACTAGTACGAATACACGAGAATTTCTCTAACTTGGAGTGGCATTTTTGGGTTATAGAGTATTTGAATGTTCTAGATTTTTAGGAAGTACCAAATTGCTTTCCAAGTGGTTGAAGCAACTCATGGCCCCTCCAGCCAGGCGGTATCTTTTGTAATTTTCCAGATTCCCACAGTGTCCTGTGCCCAGTGTGATGTAACGGTTAAGAGTATCATTTGGATCTGTGGGACCTTGGAAAAACTAGTCACTCTTTCTCAGCCCCAGCTTTCTCATCTGTGAAGTTGGAGGAAAATACTTGAGTATGGCACCTTAATATCTAGCGTGTCACATGGGCAAATTTCCTTGCCCTACGAAAATGCAATCTCCCCCCAGCAACTCAGCACCTTCATGTTGCCAAGGGCAGCCTACCAAAATTCCTTGTGCTGTTAAGATGCTGGCTACTTGGTATTTCCACAATTTAAACCTGTCCTGCAAAGAAGATGAGAGATCAGTAAGATGCCAGAGGTATGAACATTTTCTGGTTTGTTTCACAGGTGGTAATCTGGTCATTTATCTAATAAACACCCCCCACCATTGCTGTCATCTGGTACCTATTAGCTGCGTGTTCTCTACGGGCTGTCAGTGGAAGGCCACTGCCCTCAGGGCCCCCCAGAGTGACAGGAGCCACGCCGAGGCTCCCTCACCCCGACGGAGCTGTGCTCGGAGGCGGCCAATGCTGGTGCTGAGAGCAGTAAGAGTAGAGGGGGGCTTTTAGAAAGCATACTCCTGCAGGGCCTGTCCCTGTCTCCCCACCGAGGTCCTCAAAGTGCGGTGTTATTTCTATCCCCTGCTTTTACAGATAAAGAAACCGAAACTCCAAGACCATTAAGTGACTTGTCTTATGTAAGTGACAGAAGCTGGACTGAAGCCCAAGTCTTCTGTCACTGGACCCAATGCTTTTTGTCCCACTGCCTCCTGCCTCCCCCGTCTGACTGAATTATATGCTCCATTGTATGTGTTTATTCATTTTTTCCTTCCCATGCTATTTAGTAATCCACTTGATTATATTAAAAATAAAAAAATTCATTTGTGTTTCCAGAGGTGGCTGCAGCCATTAGCAGACTGATGAACAAGGTTCACTGTCAAACTTGCTTTCAGGGGAACGGTTCGAGAATTCATTGTAAAAGGCTTATTCATAATGAAAAAGGCTTAGGACCACGGGCTTTAATTTCTCCCAGTCAAGTTTTAATCACTGAGAGGTTTGGTGACAAGTGAAGCGTGTAGTTACTGTGCTCTTGGGTCTTCCTTGTCTTCTCTTGTCGTTTCTGCAAGACCTCACTTGATAATATTAACCGTCTTCTTCGTGTTCATTTTCCCTGCCAAGTGTCCTGCGTTCTCCAGGCTCAGGCGCGAGCTGTTGCTTGGGTTACAGGTGGCGGCGGGGCGCGGGCACAGGTGAGGTCTGCCCCTGCCCACCCCGCGGCCGCCCAGTGGGGTCATTCCATCCGAGGCGGAGGGATGAGGACCACCCTGATTCCACGCCACCCGGGGCCTGTCCCCAGAACACCCCTCGGCAGGCAGGTAACAGATCCAACCATCTTTCCAGCTTATTTCCCGCGGATTCCGACAGGCACTTGCTCCCCACAAATCACACTGCAAGACTTCCCAGGCACTTCTTCGTATGCTGTTTTGGTGGCGGACACGATCGGCCAGGTGTGTTTGATCCAGAGACAGCAAGTTAGAGTTATCATGTGGGGTGGGCCTCAGCCTTTCACCAGACTTGCCCCGTGAGATCCTGCCCTGAGGTTTTGGTCTCTGCAGGATAGTCATAATTGAAACCTTATTTGAGCCACTCCCCTTGGGGGGTGATTTAACCCCACTGGCCCTTTCTTCCCTTGCAGGCATGGCTCCTGCCCTCGGGGAGCTTGTAGTCTCTATCCCCTCAGCTCTCCGTTGTCAGATAGCTGGGGCTGGGCCTCACTTTGTGTTCTTTGCAGGGACACCAGCCCCTGAATATTCGTCGAAAGGACTTGGTCATTGAAAATCAGAGGAGTGCTCCATAAACACCTGAAAGAGACTTTGCTAAAGTTACTCCCCACCACTGTGGTGTCACATCATTTATGATCTATTTCCTGGCTCAGAGAGCCTCCTCAGACTCCCCTTCCTGGCCCCAGAGCTCAGTCCTTGATCTCTTATGGGTGGTGGAAGTAAAAAAGTACTTGACTCACCATATGGTCTCTTTAGAAAACAGAAAAAACATCCTTCATCCGGTCGCCTTGTGCTCTCTTGCCCCTGTCAAGGAGCCGAAGGGTTTTCCGAAGCATGCAAACACTAGAGGCTCTAGTCTGAGCAGTGCCTGCCCTCCTGTCACTGTCCAGGCACCACCTCCTTCTGTATGCCTGCCATTTTGGATCTCCAATTCAGGGCCAGGCCCTGGGCATATTTTATGTCTCAACCTCACAACCCCATAAAGCAGACATTGGTATCACCGTTTTCCACATGGGAATCGGGAAGGTCTGAGAGGTCGAGGGACTTTCCCCAGTGGCAGAGCAGGTATCCAAAGCCAGTTCCGTCCACCCTGTGCTCTTCATGGTCTCCCTCCCTGTGCCCCATCCTGGTGCCAGGAAGGGAAAAGAGCAGATCTGTCTCCAAGGCAACCTGAGGAAAGAGGCTGGTCTTCCCTGGGTGCCGCTCATTTAGGATGTTCGCTTAGACTTGTTTCTTGGGCAGAGGCTCAGGCCTGGACTGAGGCAGCAGTGAAAGCTTTCCAAATGGACTTCCCTTGCTGTTTGAAGGGAGAGGACTTCGTGTGACCTGGATTTCCCCCCTAACAGTGGGAGCCTTGAGCACTGGAGATTGTGAGGCTTCTGATAGACAAAGAGGAAGAGATTTTATGCCATTTCACATTTTCTGCTGACAACCAAAGAGGCCAGGACACCATGATTTTCAGTAATTAGAAGCTGGTTATCTCTTTCTACCTCTGCTGCTTTGATTAGAACAGGAGGAAAACAAAACAAAACTTGGAAGATTGTCGGACTGTAGATTGGCAGGGCCCAGTTGGTGACAGAACTGGGCCACTATCACTTATCAGTTATCTAGAGAGGAGTCACTGGAATGTAGAAATTCTGCACCAGCCGGACTCCAAGCAGGATTCTTTTAAGGCTGGTAGTTTTGTGGAAATAGGCTGATTCTGCGACTTAAGTTCCATCCACCTAATAATCAGCTTCTTCTTCTTTAAACATAAATGCATTCTTTAAGAAATGCTGTGTAAGCCTGTATAAACCTGTCAGGCGGTACTCTCATTAGTCCTGATGGATATGGAAATTATGTGTCTATTGACATTTTTGTTTGCTCCATGAGATCTAACTATTAGCTAAAATGAACCTAAAAATCAACCACACAGGGGAACGTGAGGGTTGTAAGAAGTTTGAGTAGCTTTAGTGTAAAATGGCTGAACGGAAACCCACATGTGGGCTCCAAAATGGCCTCCCATTTCTCAGAGTGAAGCTGTCTCATTGCAGGATAAGGCCCATCCAACTGCTTCCCTGGCTGTATTATTAATAGGGCGGTAAGCCCCGAGTTTATTTCTACCAAAGGAGATCTTAGTTGTGTCTTCCATATTATCTATTCTTCCCTAAACTTCATACAGTTTTAAAACTTTATAAATGTAATGTACATTTTGAAGGCTTCTTTTTGCTAATAGAAAGTCATTTAAAAAAAATAAATTGTTAGGACAATTGTTTCTGGTCTTTAGAACAGAATATAGGATACTCCCCATTAAAAATAGGGTTTTGAAAAAAAAATCTAAGAACTGTATTTAGTATTTGGTACAACTTACATTATGCTCAAAGGCTCTTCTATTTGATCTGTCTTCTTCGATATTAAGAAATGTCACTTTTGTAGCTTTCATACTGGTTCCTTTGTAAATCCACTTGCTGATAATTGCTTTACTTTTATCAGTGGTTTAGAGCAAACTTTTTAGTTATCTTTACACCTAGGTAGTTTACAAAGATGCAAAATTTGCAAAGTTGGTATTTTCACATCATTGTGAAATCAGTGTGGTTGTATTCAGAAAATTCTAAGGGAATGAGATTGCAAATTCATTATAATGATTATGTAAAATAGGGGATATCAAAATGCAAAGCCACACTAATGACATTGAAATAGCAATGAAATGTCAACACTCAGACAGAGGTAGAGGCATTTCCATTGCTTTTCCAACCCCAGGGGAAGGTCTGGTTTTGCTGAGAGGCATCAGGTGTAATGGGTGAGTATTACTCTCCAGAGCCAAGGCCTTGGAGTCACATCTTATCTCTGTCATCTGTTACCTAAGCTAGATTACCCTGATAAAGTAACATAAACTTTCTGTGCCTCAGTTTCCTCATTGGTAAGATGGGGATAATGGCCTTGTGACTCAAATAAACACACATTAAAAGTGTAGAATAATGCAGAGCACAAAATAAGCATTCATTGGATGTTAGCTGTTCTTATCTTTATTATGGTTATATTGCTGAAATTTAGATTGGGGAAAAAGAAAAAAAAATGCACACAACTCAAGTGTCTCTACCCACTTAATCCTTGGTATAATGGGCAAACTTCTAGATGAAAAATGAGGCCATTTGGGTTCGGTCTAGGCTTTGACTCCCACTTGCTTTGTGACCCTGTAATACATCTGGGAGCTCGGTTCCCTCCTCACTAACATGAGAGGGTCCTGCCAGAGCCTCCCTGGTCCCACTCGCCCCGAACACTCCCAGATCTTGCTCAAGTGGCTCAAAAAACCACGATTACTTATTTTTTAATGTAGTATTACATTTTAATGCACCAAAACAAAATAAAACATCCAGATGCCAGCTAAAGGCAAAGCTGGAAATAATCTAAAACAATCTTTTCAGAGATACTTCGGAAAGATGTTTTTTAGGCAAAATCCTAATCAGCAGAGTCAGAAAAATAGAACCACATTTAAAAAGCAAAAGAAAACAACAACTGCAAGAGAATAGTAGTATCAGCTCTTTTATTCTGGTATCTGGCTTTGTTTCTAGGAACCATCACATGAAAAGAGGGGCAGAGGAACAAGGAGGAGGAAGCAGGAGGGAGCTAGAGTAGGAAAGTATAACTTGCGTGTCATGTGCGGTGGTTATTTTATGAAAAGGTATTCTGACCAATTTTATTCAAAGACTAAATGAACCAACACCCAGTAGCAATCTGCCCCAAGATTTTTTTCTCCCCCAATATAAACCTAATCAAAATAATCCAGTTGTGTCCAAAAAGTTTCCAGTAAAATGGCCGTCTCTCTCTTTTCCAGTATTATTGTTCAATACGAGCTCCGGTGGGCTTGCACATTCGTATTGGGCACATTTCCCTCAGAAAAATGAAGGTGAACAAATGGGAAAAGATGTAACAAAGGTTTTGCATCCTTATTATAAATACTTTATGAATGAATCAGAGAAATTAAAGATGAAAAAGCCCACACTAACTCAGCTGGTTCCCTGATGTCTGCTGCCATTTACTTTTAAGTGGTTTGTCTGGTCTAGTTTCTAGTGACTCAGGTTATGGGGAATTTACCACTTCTCTCAAAGCCATTTTCCCAGTGGAGACTATCTGGCCGGCTAGGAAAATTTGTCAAATTCCCCCTGCTTTGTTTAATTTCTCACTAATCTCATATTATTTAGCTTATTTAATGGTTTATCTCTAGTGTCTTTAGATTCTTCATTGTTTTCTATGCATATCTTATGTTTCTTTTCTTTTCATTCAGCCTTCCTCTCTTTAGTTGTTGCCAGGAAAAAAGCAAATACTTTTTTTTTTTGCTTGTGGATCTGTGAGCAGTAACCACTGGTTTCATTCAACAAATTACCAATAACAGCAACAATCTGAATTGATCACTTACTATTGTCGGGTGATGTGCTAAATACGTTATGTACATTATCTCATTTATTAAGTCCCTTCTGTTGGCCACATACCAGGAGTGCAAAGTTAAATAGAATCCTGCAATTGTTGTCAAAGAAGCCCACAAGCAAAAAAAAAAAGGTACATAACGTATTTAGCACA
>NC_058405.1:62693158-62770263 GCF_002201575.2 Neomonachus schauinslandi | reverse complement strand
GGGGGGGGGGCGCCTGGGTGGCTCAGTCATTAAGCGTCTGCCTTCGGCTCAGGTCATGATCCCGGGGTCCTGGGATCGACCTCCGGTTTTGGCTCCCTGCTCCGCGGGAAGCCTGCTTCTCCCTCTCCCACTCCCCCCGCTTGTGTTCCGTCTCTCCCTGTCAAATAAATAAATAAAATTTTTAAATAAATCTTAAAAAAAAAAAAAAGGCAAAACAAACAATGTCAACGCGGCACCCAGAGCCCTGCGGGAGTGTGGTGGGTGAGGGGTCACCCCAGCTGTGAAGCGGAAGCAGCAAAGGGAGAGGTCCCTAGAGTGGGAAGACAGTATTCCAGATGAGACGAACTCTAGGCCGAATCCTCAAAGACTGAGAAAGAGCGTGCGGCCTTGGAGAGCATGGTTGCTCCAGAAATTACATAGAGTTCAGTGTTAAGTTGAAAATCATGAGGGCTGTTGAGAGATAAGCGAGGCCAGGGTCAGATTGTGGAAAGCTCTGCCATTACCTGGTGGGAAACCTGGACTTTGGGTTTGACGCAGAGGAGTGACGACGTAGCGGCCACGCGGGGTTTGACGCAGAGGAGTGACGTGGCGGCCACGCGGAAAACACCGAGGAGTAGAAGCAAAGAGACTGCGGTTGTGGCATCTGTCCTGGTGAGAGACAATGAGTGTCAGGATTCCGGGGGCAGGTTAGTTTCTTCCTGGTTGGACCGTCATTGAGGCCTCCTGTCTCCCTTGACTCTAGGTACCTAGTAAGTTACTCACCACGTACCTTCTGAATCTCTGAGTGCATCTTCTGGGTATCTCGATGCTGAAAACCAGTGGTGGGGAACACATGTTTGCTGCAGCCAGTGGAGTTATGTCAAGTGATGGTTATTTACTGACAACCGTCTAACAATGTCTGTGGAGAGAGACAGGCACTCCCACTTCGGAAGCTTGCAGTCCGTGCGAAGCGCAGTGCTGTGGGCGCTAGCATTTATTCTGTCAACAGGTGGCAGCAGAGAGTCAACCTTCGGACAAGCAGCCCAGATCAACCCATAACCGGAAATAACCACGTGCAGAAGGGATCCTATCTCAAAATTGAGTTGTTTTATATTTTCCTCCCAGCCTAAAAGTAATAAGACGCTAAAAGAAGGCTAATACTTGAGGTCAATAGATTTGATACATATCTAATTTGGTTACGGTGACTGTGGTGTATCCGTAGGATAGAAATGACACTAAAATAAGCTATAATCTGATTAATTATATTCTAACAAGCTTGTCTGAAGTACCGTGCTGACGGAAAGGTAAGGTCTGCTTGGAGTCTAGAAAAAACAGGATAGACCAAAAGACTTACACCAACATTCATTCAGAACATCCAAGGAAAGGAGTGACTCTAAGTAGCTGATGTGTGCATTGCTGTCAGCAGATTATCAATGTCTAGAAACACATTAGAATTTCTTACAGTTGGATGAAATGGTCCTCCAAATTATTGAACACTTTTTGTCAGAATCTGAGTTTATCAAATAATCTCCTTTGTATCAACAGGGGCAGTATAGTGGTAAACTGTGGGCTCTTCTTTCAGACCCTCTGGGTTGGTATCTGGACCCTGACACTTAGAAGATTATCTATTGATATATAACAAATTACCCCAAACCTAGCAGTTCAAAATTATAACCATTTATTATCTCACAGTGTCGGCAGGTCAGATTTAGAAGTGGCTTAGCTGGGCACTTCTGGCTCAGGGTCTGTCATGTGGTTGTGTCATCAGAAGGCTTGACTGGGGCAGGAAGACCCACTCCAGAGTGGCTCACTTACATGGGGGGCCCACTGGTGCTGGTTGTTGGTCCTCCCACATGGGCCCCTCTACAAGCTGCGTAGGAATCCTCAAGACATGCAATTCAAGAGAGAGCCAGCAAGAAGGGGCAATCAATGTCTTTTATCCTAGTGTGAGGAGCACCTGCCATCACTTCCACCACATTTTGTTCATTAGAATTGGGTTTCTAAGTCTGATTCAAATCAAGGGAGAAGGAGGTTGATACTCTACTTCTTGAAGAGAAGAGTTTCAAAGAATTTCCACACAAGTGTAAAGCATCACACTGTGTAATCTTGGGCAATTTACCTGAAGTCTCTCTGCTCCAGTTTCTTCATCAGTAAAAGAAAAATAATTTTAGTATCTGCCTATGGAGTTCTTATAAGGATAAAATGAATTAATGGAGACCTTAAAACAGTGCAGGATATATGATGAGTACTTGATGAGTATTAGCAGTTGTTATGCTGACCGCTAATTCGGTTCCAGACCTCTTTGGCCTGCGATGGAGCTAATCTGGAGGCAAGAAGAATATATGCTGGCATCAGCCATGGGATCCCCCTTAGGTCGATCATTTCTATAAGCAACAGAGTTATCTTCACGCCCTCTTGTTGGGCTTTGATGAACCTAGATACTGTTCTTGTCGAGGTTGGGGATCTAGGACCAGCAGCATGCTTTCTTCTTCTTCTTCTTTTTTTTTTTTTAAAGCCTCCTTACTCTTTTTTCATCAGTGGAAGTTGTCTGGAAAGGCACCAGCCAGACTACGTGACTTCTCAGGCTCAATGGAATAGAGATGAGGAAGACCAAATGGCACTGGGGGTCCTGCTGAACTCAGAGGTACAAATCTCAGCTGAGCCATCAGAAGCCATCCAAAAACCCTTGAATAGATCCTTTCAGATTCTTAGGGTGGTGTCACTGAGCGAGGGCCTCTCCAGGGCTCTGTCCTGAAGTCACCTCACAAAGCTGTGTCTCTAACATTGTAGGAAAGGGAGCCAGAGATGAAAATCACTTCAAAATGACCCACCTCCGTTCTACTTCTAAGAACTGAACTATCAGGAACACATATTGTAGGAATGTTCAAGAATCTTAGAGGTATTATCCTAGATTAAATCAAATTAATAAATATTTATTAAGTACCTACTATGAGCAAGTTCACAGAATTTCCTAAATTGAAAGAAACTTTCTGATGGCTGAGGAATGAATCAAACTTTAACCCATGCAGGATCATAGAGATACTACTTCTATCTGTCGCAGCCAAAACTCACAGTGATATTCCAAGAATACGGGTCAGGAAGTTGAATAAGGAGAGTTTTGATTTTGTTACTTAACAAAGGCATTGAATTCAAACCAGAAACCTAAAATCACTACCTACTCCTCACGGTTTCAGCTCTCAAACCAGCAAACTCACCTTCAAAAAGAGAGGAGAAATTTGACAGGGTGTCCACAAGGTACCCCATGGCCTGATAGCTAACCAAATGAAAGTTAAAAGTTCAGAACTTTGCTTTTGAATATCTAAAGCAGCAGAGTGGCTGCTTCCATGGAAGGTGAGACCACCAGGAAGCATAAATGTCACCCTCCAGCATGCATACCCTGCTGGCTGGCCCTTCCCTGAAAGACATGTCCCTTCTATTCAAAGGCAGTATCCAGGGTGAAGTAATTTATAGATTTCAATACCAACAAATGAAAATGACTATTTCTGGTCAGGTATTCTTATTAATATGGAAGAAACGAGAAAAGAGACCCCATTGTTTCTCAAGGGATTGCATTTTCAGCTAGCTTAACAGAAGACTCAGCTTCATGATCAATATTTGGTATTTTCTATACACTCTATTACTTAGGAAGGTCTGAGGACATTTGGACATAGAATATTATGATTGAGTCACAGCACATAATTTTCAGGCAAATTTTACCTTTTTAAAGTGGATTACAAACCATCTAATTTCCCCTTGTTTATTCCTATGAGAGAAAGCCACACAAGAAACCAGGCAGAGAAATAAAGATGAGTCTTTTCCTTGCACAAAATCTGCACAAGGAAGGGCGGATGGCTCTCCGCACCGGGCACAGATGCGTGGCTGTAAACCACATACCCTTCTTTTCTTCTTGGAAAATGGTCTCCAATTAGTCTAGGACACTAGATGAACTGCTGCTAAGGAAAAACGTTCATTACTTTCTGCAACAGTGAATGCCATTGAGTTATATCAGCGATTCTGAATTCTTTTTCCTCCAAAGGCCCCATTTGGCCTCTAAATCTCTTTCACAACCCCTCCTCCTCTCTCTTAAAAATGTTTCCTATTCACTGGGAGGCTCTCATCCAAGGAAAATAGATGGCAGTGAAGGACCTGGGGGAGGGGGACAGGGACGCAGAAGGGAGCTGTTTTAGTGAAGAGAGCGGGGCGTAAGGGTTGCTCCCCACATAATGTTTGGATGCTTATTAGGGGGTTGGAGGGCTCTTTTGGCAAACATCAGGTTAGATCCAAACATTTACCCCAGTCCACTGGAATGTGCAAATTCATTTGACAGGTTAGAGAAGAGAGGTTTAAAAAAATTAATTTTTTCCTAAAAATATGAGATGACTTTGTGCAAAAGAAAAAAAAGTGGTAGCTAATGAGGAGGACTTTTTTTTTTTTTTTGTAGGATGAGAAGCTAAATGGCTGGAATAGAAGTATTTCATATTTCAGATGCAGACTGTAATAGCTGAATAACCTTATTTTGACTCACAGCTTCACACAATGCAGGCTTTCATCACATGAAGAGCCACAGCAGAGAGTTTGGGGCCATTTTCTCTCTTTATTCATTTTCTAAGCCCCATCCCTCCCCCAGCTCCATTCCCCCATTTCCTCTGTCTGGGTTTGAATAGCTGAAGTGTGCCCACAATATGTACTAGACACATTGTTACCTCCTTTTTTACCAAAACACCTGGCGGGGTCACTAGCCTCCCAAGTCCCCCCGTGGAGTCAGGCTTAACTCTTTGAGTGACAACCATCCGAATGTGTTTTTACAATGATTTAAGCAAATACTAGAAATAGTCTAACAAACAACTTTAACATATACTTTAAAAACTGGGAAGAAACTGAAGTCTGTTAAATTGCATAAAGTTTTATTATTTCCCTTCTATTCTTCCTCTCATCTTGTCTTCTTTTCCCTTGGGTTCTTAACATGAAAATGTGAATTTGTTCTTCCCCAGCTGAATCAGTCAGAGGTGGGATTATTAACTGCTTTTAAATCTGAGCCTGGAGTTATCTAGACTTTGTGATCACAAAACAAGCAACCACACATATGTGTTAAAAAAAAAAACAAACAGTTCCTATTATACAGCAAAGCATAAAAATAATCAAGATGCTTTGTATTTCTTTTCTTTATTTATTTGAGAGAGAGAATGAGATAGAGAGAGAGAGCATGAGAGGGGGGAGTGTCAGAGGGAGAAGCAGACTCCCCGCCGAGCAGGGAGCCTGACGCGGGACTCGATCCTGGGACTCCAGGACCATGACCTGAGCCGAAGGCAGTCGCTTAACCAACTGAGCCACCCAGGCGCCCCAAGATGCTTTGTATTTCTAGAAACCTTATTCTTCTCCAGAGGCCAGAGGACTGTCAGAATGTAACTCCAGATTTCTGCTTCCAGCCAAGATGGAGAAACAGGGACTGGATGTACTCTCCTGTCAGAAACAACCAAAGGGGGGAAAAAAACTATATATATAAAATAATAGTTTCAAGAACTAGAGAGTAGGCAGCTAGGGATAACCTAAATCAGATGCAGATTTATTTTTGTTAGAAGTTGTACTTTGCACCATAAGCAAAGGGGCGTGATCTCTTACTTAGTGTGGGTGTCGAATGTTGGAAGTGCTGATTGTGGTAACCTGGGGGCACCTCCACTCTTCCCTGGATCAGACAAGAGTCTGAGGACTGTGGGCCAGGTTCTGCAAGGAGTACATGAGAGGTGATGGGTTTTGGTGAGGACGAACCTCAATTTCTGCTTCATTTTCATCTGAGTCTTATGACGGACTCTTAATGAGAATGAAGGCTAGACCTAACCTTGAACAGGAATGTGAGCTGATCGTGTTTGGAGCCCTGTGGGAGACAGGAGCCATAGAAAGTCAGAAAGTGGCTGCCTCCTCCCCATCACAGCAGGGCAGGCGATGGCCCTCTTAGAGGCAGCGCCAGGACTGTGATGCTTAGGGGGCAAGAGTCTGTCTGCAACCTGTGGCTTCTTTCCTCCCTTAGGATGTACAGATGGATAGGTTGAAGACTAAGGTTTGCAATCCTGGTTTTAAAAATTAGTGCAGTTTGTGAATGACGTTCTAGGGCTGTAATGTCCTGTTTCTTGATCTGGGTGATGGTTACCGGTGTGTTTACTTTGGACAATTCATCAAGCTCTGTGTTGAGGACTGTGAACTTTTCTCTATGTATATTATCGTTCAATACAAGGTTATAGAAGTAAGCATAATGGTCCACATCCATTGTGGCTTGTAATTGACTCTGTTTTGATCCAATTACCATGTTATTACAGAAGAATGTGTAGTTAAACCTTGAGTACTGACTATACCTGATATTTTTAGTGGTAATCCTAGAGGCCTTGCATATTTTCAAATAATTTTAAGAATTCAGTCTCCTCATTCCTGCAGGTGGAGACAAAGCTGTATCATTCAATCCTGTGCCCTTTGTTAGGAAACCTTTACTTTCCAAACAAAAATAAATATTCTCATTGACATTGGCATGGTGGCCACTGGGCTAGTTGGATGGCATTATTTAGAAATTTACTAATGCTCAGCATCATAAAAGCCTGGCTTTTATAATAGCCGCATGACTAATGTTTGTTTGTTTGTTTGTTTTAGCTTTCCTTTTTCTGTTCTTAATGCCTTAAGTGAACACAGGATCTTATTTTAGAATTGTTTTACAGTCTTCTGTGTTTCATGTAAAATTCTTGGAGACAGGAACTATCTCTTCTGTTTCACGATGACGGCAGTTGGCAGTGTTACTCATGTGCTTGAGAGACTGGAAAGGACAATACTTCCCAGAGCCCTGTGAGACCACATGCCAATTCAAACTAATGCTAAGTGACCACATACCCAATATTATGAAACATAGTCCCTGATCTGGACTCTGTGACTCCGCACCAGCAAATGACCCAGAATCTGTCTCAGTTGAATCCCAGGACATCTGAATACCATTTTACCCGTTGACCTGGGTGCCCCTCAAGCTAGGAGTAGCCACGCACAACAGCAATTCAATGTTCATATACAAATTCAACTTCGGAGTTTAGTAAGGTGCCTTTTTCATTCCTATCTAGTTGAACATCTTCGGAAATCAGGGTAACCTCAAGCCAAGTGAGGTAATTTTTCATACTCTCCTAGAGAGCTGGGCTGGAGGTGAACGTGTGGCGGGCAGGGGAGCAAGATGGCTGCACTGTGGCTTGACTTAGGCCTGGCGCAGTCGGCTCTGCTCCAGGCACGATATCTCATGTGAAAGCTGTACCTGCCAAAGCTTCCATCACCTTCATGGTGAGCCGAGAGCTTACACTCATAGCACTCTTGGGACATTGCCGTGAGCATCAGTCTGCCTAGATCGGGGTACAGCCCACCTGAGTTTACCTGCAAAGAGGGACTCAGATGCAGGATCCTCAAGGGAGCGTGCCTCGAGGGCAAGGGTGCTGCCTAGACTAGCGGTGAGAGATGAGCGGCCAGATCCAGAAGTAGGGGCTTGGACTAGTGGGGAGACTGCAACAGGAGCTGGAGGAGACCTCAGCCACCGAGCACCAGGTCCGACCAGCCTGCCTTTGCTGGACATGATTCTGCAGCAGGGGCTGTAAGTATTGGATATGGAGGGAGTTCACAGTCTAGAACACAGTAGCCTGTTCATTGAGTTGGAGTTAGGCCAAACTGCAGATAATCAGGGCTTTAAGTGTACTGGGAGAGAGTGAATGATTCATAGAGCCGTTGTCCACAGGTCTCTAAAGAGATTTCCAACCCCTTTTCTCTTAGATTCAAAGTTAAGGAAACCTGTCTGGGTGCAGATAATGTCCTTAACCAAGGCCCAGGCACAGGGGATAACAGTGAGTCTCCCCAAATAGATACCCCGAGAGAACCAAAGAGAGACCTCTGGTCGGGCTCCTACCCTGAGATGGCTGTTGAAGCTTCGGAAGCCCCCAGAATGTGAGTGCTGCAGAGGTATACCCCCGGGGGGCAGTCTGAGGCCCAAGGAAGTGCCTGAGAAAATGAGTTTGAGAGCGCTGTGTTGAACTCAGGCTCACTTGGTCGTGTGCACCCCCAGGTGAGCATTGGACTGGGAGCTTGCCAAACTGCACAGACTGGTTAGGAATTGGAGCAGAGGCCTAGGCTCAGGCCCATGGCCTTGGTCAGGACCAATTGCAAAACACTTGGTCATGGCCACTGGAGGACCATCTGGTGGCAACTTGGTGGCTTTGAAGCAGCACTGGAGGTGACCTCGGGTGGGCATTTGAGTCCCTACTCCAGGAGTAAGGCTGGGAAGCTGGGAATCATCTTCGGATTCTAGTAAACACTTGAGAATTCTGTGCTACATCATGTCTCTGGTAAGGAGATGGGCACCTGGAGGTGGATATGGCAGGAGGTAAAGGGGCTGGTTTTCCTGCTATAGGACCACGTGAGAAATGTATTTTATTTTGCATCTCCACTGGTAAATGTCACCTTCCCAGACTTAAAATGGACCTATCTCTATGGTCATTTTCTGATTATTCATAGATGCAATCCATATTTTAAATTGTTGAAAGTGTCTACTTACACTCCTCCATGAGAAATAAAGAAGGATTGGAGAACTGACCCGAATTCAGGTATATCTACCAATCCTTTTATCTTCAAATGATTCAGTGTTTTCAATATTTAGGATACTCAGAAGAGATGTCAGCGGGAAGATTACATCTCCTGCAACATTTTGCTCTTCTAGCCATTAATTGATCTTCAATTTTAACTAAATCCTTCAGCTTAGGCAGAAAGACCACCGTCAAATCAAATCAGGGAGAAGGTAGGGGCTGAAGTGCTTGAGAAGAAAGGTTTTTCCACTTTGCTCAGCTTTGGGGAATGAAGGAAATGATATATCAAAGCAGGGACCGACCTCAGTGCCCTAGGATATAAATATAACATGCTCTACAGAGTAGGATGATCCCTACGAGGCGCGGTCAGGATAGAGCCCAGTGGTGCCTCCACTCTGTGTATATCCCCGGCTCAGGAAATCCTGCACTCTGACGGCAGGAAACAGAGGAGCAGGCTGAAATCCTAGAGCTTAG
Organism: Neomonachus schauinslandi; assembly: GCF_002201575.2. NCBI lineage: Eukaryota > Metazoa > Chordata > Mammalia > Carnivora > Phocidae > Neomonachus > Neomonachus schauinslandi. The sequence goes on along the minus strand of NC_058405.1, from coordinate 62,761,222 downwards.
AAGACACTCCTGGCTGTCGTGGGAGGAGGGCGAGCAGGGCGAGCAGAGGAAGCTATATGAACTCCAGTGAGGAGAGGGGAGGAAATCAGTTACCCAAAACAACTGGGCTCCGAAGCCTTGCTACAGGGAGAAATTTTCCCCTCCAAGATTACCGGAAGCTGGTTCAGACCTCTGCAGCAGCATGAATAGGCAGAGGAAGGAATGCGAAGGCAGATAAAGAGGGTGGCTGGAACACAGGCCCTGCCTGTGTTTTCATTTGTCTGACGTGGAGTGGAAGACGAATGGTGGAAGCCCGGAAAAGGGCCCTCGGCTCTACTGATGATAGTGGGAGGCCACGGTGTTGGCTGCGAGTGGCCGGGGAGCGGGGCTGAAGAGCAGGTGGCTAGCACAGCCTGCTTTAGAAAGCACATTTCTAGAACACGACCACCCCACCCCACCCCCCACCCCCCGCCGAGGGTAAGGGATATCGAAATGGGTTTGGCAGAGCGAAACCGCACTCACTCATACTGGCACTTGTGAGATTCAACTTGACAGCAATGACATTTCAGACAATAGGAACCTGAAAAGTGGGGTTTCAAGTGCTCCCAGGAACAGCCGCTGTGAGATGTCCATTCTCGTGAGTCCTGCTGAGTTGAGGTCTCCAGATTCCGGAGGTGACACTTTACCCACAGCAGCACTATTAATTCCCTGCCGGATTTGAAGCAACGTTTTTACTTGCTGAATGATGGCTCGCTTATCGCATTGCCCCTCTGAGATTCTAGCATGCGTGCGAAGGGGACGAAGACAGATCAGACCACCTCCCTTTCATGACTCAACGACTATACGTTCCTAAGACACCATTCTCCCTGAAATTCTAAAGGCGACCGAGACACTTAACGTTATTAATCACGTTCTGAGCCCTCAGAGATTGCTTACTGGAAAGTAGTTTGAGAAATTTACATATGGGAAATGGAAGGCACCACAAGTCTGCTGGTTCTCTGCCCATTTTTTTTTTTCCAAAGGTAGGAAATGTCCCTTTTCATTGTGAGATTGGCTCACCATGCTGTGGACTGTAGTGAGCAGACTGGGTCAGGGGTCACGGGAGTGGAGCGAACAAAAGGGCACGGGTGGTTACTGTACAAAGGGCCGCTTCCAGGCAAGATGGTCAAGTTTGGTTTCGGCACAGCGCTCTTGCATCGCCTGCCAAGAAGACGGGGTTAATTGGGTAGGAAAGTGTAGGAGGAACCTGATGTTAGTGGAACATTTCACTGTGAATGCTTTAGCGTTTAACTGGATTCTGTATCTGGTTGAGTGTGTGTGTCTGTATGTAATTCTCACAACAACCTTGAGAAATGAGAATTAGTAGGCCCGTTTCACAGATGAGGACACTAACCCCGATGGAGTAAGCTTGCCTGATGGCATGGAGTCGTTAAAAGGCAGAGTGAAGTTTAAGGGCACCTGGGTGGCGGTTAAGCACCTGACTCTTGATCTCAGCTTAGGTCTTGATCTCAGAGCTGTGAGTTCAAGTCCCACGTTGGGCTCCAAAAAAAAAGGCATAGGAAACTTTAGAACAAATATCTCACACTGACTTCTATGCTTTGCACTTTTAAAATAATTCACTTTTATTTAGTGTTAGTTATATAAATATATTTCATTGGATTTTCATTTAAAAAGTGGAGTTGGCAGCCAGCAGCCAGCAATGCTTTCTTGTGGAACTTCAGGCACTTTGGACAGAGGTATGGAGAAAAGATATGACGGAGTGAGATTTTTCTCGAAGTGCCATGCTTAAAGCTTTCCCTGTGTGACAACTGTCAGCACTATGCAATAATCAGCTGTAAGCATGGTGCCCAACTGCCCTTGCCATCTTAGCAAGTCCCCCGCCACATGGTACTGGTGTGCTGTCCCAGATAAATCTTTATATTAGCCTTCACTGTGAGTACTCAGGAATGTGGAACATTCAAAGCAGGAAATTGCACCATCAGCAACATTGTCTTTGAATGTTGACACTTGCTCAGGGTCAGGCCACCCCAGGGGCCATCATCATCATTTTGTGACCCACGTCGGACCTTGTGCTTCTGGAACCATTCCAGGTGTGGGAGGAGGGAATGTCTCGGAAAACTCTGCCCGGCGGCCTGGCTTGTAGAAACGTGGCCAGATGGTTTTGTCATCTGCCCTTGTCTACACTATACACTGTAATTCTTCATTTGATGGAAACGAACCAAATGGAAACTCGAATTTACTCTTCGGAAAAATGCAAACAATAGTACGCACGTAGGGCACATCGGGTGGCTGTGGGGGTTAAATGAGGAAAATACACACAAAGCACTGAAAAAAGTGTCTGACAAACTGAGCGCCAAGCCAGTGTGAGTCGTTCCTGTGATTTTTATTATGACCGATACCCTTGTCTTAAATTAAGTGTGTTATTTCCTAAATGACTTCCATTTGTGTTGATTGTTAAAAGATAGAATGACCCGAAGAAAGTTCAGACCTGAAGATCCACTCATTGAACCACTTTTTTCTCTCTGCCACTCTTTCCTTTTCTCTTAAACCTCACGATGCCCTTTTGTGTTTTCACAAAGGTTATTTGCTTCAATGGGCAGAGAGAGTATTATGCAGGGGATGATGAAAACAACTGCCCTGTTAGTTGTTGATTTTAGATTTTGTCATTTATGAATGGATAATAAGGTGTATACTGCAAAATAGTCACAAGGTACAAGAGGATATACAGTGAAAGTTTAGTCTCTCCCCCAGTACCTTACCCATCCAAATTCTCTTCCCCGAAGGCAATCCTGGCACGCTTCAGAGGGAATCCACACATGCCCACTCAGACCACATGCGCAACTCTGAAAACAAATGACAGCGCGGTGGTACACCATGTGCTTTCTGTTCCTTCCTTTCTATACTCAGAATGTATTTTGCATAATATTCCTTAGCTGTATATATAATACTGCCCAGTACTTTAAATGATCGTATAGTATTTCACGGTATGATTTACTCTAATTTATAGTCCAGTCTACATGAACGGATATTTTGATGTTGTTATTATAGATAATGCTGCAGTGATATACTTGTTCTTTACTTTTAATATTTTGTCACTTAAATATTAACTATTTTATCTACCTGGTACTGACTTTCCCAATAGGTAGAGGACGGGACCCAACTTTATTTTTTAACCAGATATGATGTGTTGAATAGTCTATCTTCCCCCCAATGATTTGAAGTATACTTTTATCATATACTAAATTCTTTCATGTGTTTAAGCAGTAAAACATAACATTTGAGTATGCACTCAGCAGTCTGTCTGGGTTTGAACCTTAGCTCTTCCACAAACCAATGGTTTAAACTTGAACAATGATTCATCTCTTTGTCTCAATTTCTTCATCCAGTAAGTGAGAATAAAACAATTTCATAGGATTATTGAAAACATAGTGCAAAGCAAATATTGTACAGGGCTTACAACATTGCCTGGTATATAATAAACTCTAAATAACAATACCTATTATTGTTTGTCTACTTATTATTTCTGGCCTTTGTAATATTTTTCCTATTGCTTTTTCTTCTCTTCCTGAATCATGAATCTAGTGTTCACGAATCTATTGATTGGTCAATTAATTAATGTAGCTTTTTAATATATCTTAATATCTGCTAAGTTATCTCCTTTCTGTCAATTTGAAGTTTCAGAAATTTCAAAAAAAAGAAAAAGAAAAAAAAAGAAATTTCTCACGAACTAAGAATTAGCTTGTATAGTCAAAAAATAGTTTGTATTTTTGTTGTGAATAAGTTAAATTCATATATATTGACTTAGGGAAAACTGAAAGCTTTATAATATTGACTCTTCAAGATGTGACTGTATGTCCATATTTAAAGTTTTTGTTTATGCTCCTCAATAGCATTTTAGGGAATAGATTTATTTCTAGTTACTTTTTGTTAATACATCGCCTACCTGGTTGTGGTTTGTATATATGAAGACTATTATTTTTTTACTCAGCTATTTTACTGAATTTCTTATTATTTATGATATATTTCTAGTTAAATCTTTTAGGTTTTCCAGAGAAAACAATTGTTTCCAGAAAAGCAATCACATCAAATAATAATTTTAATAATAATAATAATCATAAAATAATTTTGTCTTCTTAAATTTTATACCTCTATGATTTCTATTGTCTATTGCAGTGACTGGTAGCTTTGAAACAATATAAACAATATTGCTGGCAAGGAATGTGCTTTCTTACTTCAGATTTCTTCTGGGGTGGGAGGAAGGGGCAGAGGGAGAGGGAGAGGAGAGAGAGAATCTCAGGCAGACTCCCCACTGAGCTCAGAGCCCAATGCAAGCCTCGATCTCAGGACCCTGAGATCATAACCTGAGCTGAAATCAAGGGTCTGATGCTTAACCGACTGAACCACCCAGATGCCCCTTGCTCCAGATCTTAAAGATAATGCTTTAGCAGAAGGCTGGTATGCATACACACCTACGTACATACATATGTACATACATGCATACATCCTTCCTTTCTTTTTCTCTGTCTGTATCTAGATATATACTACATCTATATTTAAATAGATATTAGATATAGATATGCATATGTGTATGTAATTCATGTTATGAAGTACCTATTTTTAGTATTTAGTATTTAACATTTTTTATCTGGAATAGATATTATATTGTATTAAAGGCCTTTAAGTATCTATGGAGAGGATAAAATAAATTTTCTCTTTTAACTAATTAATATGCTGATCTATGGTAATGTAGTAATGGATTTCCTAATATGGAATTATGGAGGCATTACTGGAGGATTCTGTTTGTTTTTATTTTATTGAAGATTTTGCATCAATATTCATAAGTAAGCATGGTCTGTGGGTTCTCTTTTTTGGTATGTTATCTTTGTGAAATTTTTGTAGGTTAGCTTTGCAAGAAATTTTTACAGATTTCCAGTTATGAAAATATGGTAGATTATATATCTGAAAATACCTTCTCATTAGAGAGTACATAAAAATGTTGAATAAGAAAATGGGAACATATTTTTAAATTAATTAGGTTTTCTATCTCTTCTGGCATCATTTTTGGAAATTTTTATTTTAATAACAATACATGCATTACATCCCAGTTTCCAAACTGATTTGCAGAGAGTTGAAGTACTCTCTCATGATTCTGTTCAAGTTTTTGTATCTATAATCATTTCTATTACTCCATTTCCTAATATTTTATTAAGTGTTTTTGCATCTATGTTCATGGGGATTGTTAAATGACTATTTTAAATTTTCTCCCTTTTTATTATACATTTTTAAGATCACAAATCTATTTTACCAATGAGTAATAGGGTCTCTATTTGGCATTTTATGTCTTTATTTTCTAAATATTCTGCAACTCACATTTTGATTTTCCCTTTCTAATTGGCAGGTGGCAGAGATTTTTCTATTTTTTAGTTTTAGCATTAATTTCGAGATTTATTTCTTGTATCCAGAGAATGTAATCTGTATTATTTCTACATGTTGGAATGAATGGATTTTCACTTTGTGGCCTGATGCACAGCATTGTAATAAGTGCTGTGTGGACACTTGAAATAAAGGTTTTGCCTGGGACTGAGAGGGTTCCTGGGATGTAAGACCTACTGTGCAAAAACTGGGGCCACCCCGAATAAAGTAGGATCAGGTCACTCGATCTAAGGATAAAATTCTTTGGTCACTCTCTTTCATTGAGGACTTTATAGGCCTTGCTGACTATCCTTCAGTAGTGACTACAGTAATAAAATCATCTGATGACAACATGAGTTTTTCCCTCTACTACAGGTGACTGGATATTTTATCTTTGAAATCAGTCATTTTACTAGGCTGTCTCAACATTGGTTCTTCTATGTCAGATTTTCCTGGGCCATATATTGCCTTCATTTGTGGAACCAAATCTTCACTTAATTCTGGAAAGTTAAAAAAATTGTATATCAATAAATATTTTCCATTTCCATTAGGGTTGCCCTTTTTCAGGGACTTTGGTTATGCCCTTTTGATTCTCCTATGCCCTTTTGACTCTCCTATTCTCCAATCTGTATAAACTATTTTCATTTCATTTTATTTGCTTTTCTCATTTCTCTTCTCTACCAGCTTTACTGTATTTCTCATTTGTTTGCTTCTAGTTTAGCCTTTGCTTTATGGGAGAATTTTAGTTTTTATTTTCCCTTTTTTCTAAGTTACATCAGCTCATGTTTCATCTCCTTCTATTGTCCTGTCACAGCTTCTCTGAGCTCTCACATTTCTGCTCTGTGCTCTTGGTTTAGAGAAGTGGTTGCTTCTTAAAGATTTAAAAATTTTGCCGTGATATATTTAGTTAAAATTCTCATTTGTTAAATGCATTTTTTCTCCTGGTGTAAGTGCTTTCTGTATATTTTAAATTTCTATTTACTCCCTTTACCCCATTGTTGTATTTTCAAAGGAGATAAATTCTTTCTGGACTAGCTATTTGTAACAGATTATGTGAAAGAGGAATCAGTGCCATGTTTCAGGCGAGTAGAAAGTCTTCTTAATATCTGTGGTTGTGTGTGTTTGTAAATGAATTACTGAAATCTGATATCTCTCTATCAGGTGAACTCAGTATCTGCTTCCTAGTCTCACTGATAGACTGTTTCCTGCAGAGTGGCTTGTCTCTGTGATTCCTCATTCAGTGTTGCCTTCCAAGGTTCCTGAAGCTGCCAAGAGTATCTGTGCTTCTTGTTTCAAACAAGAGATGGTTGGTTTTGTCCTTCTAAGGGACAAACCTCATAGAACTATACTCTATTGATTCTCTGAGATCTGCAGCTATGAGCATTCATTCTTGGTATTTTTATTTTCACTGCTTTTGTCAACTTTTCTTATGTACTATATTCATGATTAGACATACTTCCTAGTTTGCCTTGGATGGAGCTTACATTTCTGTTTCTTCTCCTTGTTGTTTTACTCTGCTGTTTTTTTTTTCTAACTCCAGTGGTATTTTAAATGATCTATTTTGAAAGGACCCAGTGCATTAACATTAATAATTTTAAAAATTCTTTCTTCCTCTCTCAGATATCTCTGCAACAAAAAAATGGAGAAATTTTTGTTGTGGCTAAGTGGTTAAACTGTTGAGTGCAGAGAGCCAGCTGGGATCACTGAAAGTTGTAGTAAAACCTCTTGAAGAGTCAGTTTTCATGGAGGAGTGGTAGGAAAAAGAGACAAGAGAATTACCTACCCCAGAGCTGACAGTTAGTGGGTAAACACAGGTAGAGATGAAGCCACATATTTACAGATGACATCATATATGATTGGGCAAGTATTTGTTCTGATTACTGAGTTCTTGTACTCTACCATTTTGTTACGTATTTTGAACATTACCCTTCTACTTAACACAAAGTAGAGATTTGTTCATTGTTTGAATACTTCAGTCAATGTGAATAGCCAATTTGGAAGAGTTCCTGAATTTTTCCACACTGACGAAATTAACCAGGTAGTTGCCATATATCCAAAGTATTACCTGATGCTGACACCAACTTTTCTATTTATTCTTCTTGTTTCTTTTTGACTTTACAGACAAATTAACTCTGTGGTGCCTTCACTTCTTATCCAAATATTTTATTTATGAATAGGACCCTCTGATTCATATTTTCTATATTAATGCCAAAGCAATGTTTATATACTAACAGTAAACTGGACTGTTTATGCAGTATAGCCAGCCTGGCTTGTCATGGTTTCAGGGGAGCCCTTTTCTCAAGACATGAAAGGTCTAGTGTTAGAGATCAATAAACCCTTTCAGAACGCATCAACAGTAGCCAAAACCCCTTTCTGTTCAGCCAAATCTACTAGTTTGGGTCCTTTTCTCCATCAAGGATTAAGGAAACAAACACAAAAACAAAAACACTCTATTGAATCACACCCCTGAACTGTGTTAAACCAATTTATGTAGGGGCAATAGAGTTGTAATTGCCTTCAAATTAATCTTATCTTTCTCCAATATTCATATGAAATATTTCCACCCTACCTCCCACCCCGTAAGACTTGCTTAATTCCTACCTTATCTAGTGAGATTCTGCAGTGCAATTAATAATGCCAACATTTAATGAACATTTACCAGGTACCAGGAGTTGTGTTTTCCATGCCTTACCTCATTCAATCCTCAGAACGACTCTTTTAAGATGGAACCATTACTACCCCAATTTATGGAAATTAAATTTCCAATTTAATGAAATTGAAGGTGAAAGAGGATAAACACATTATACAAAATCATATAGCTAGTTAACATTAGTACCAAGAGTCTAACCTGGCCCATCTCACACTACTAAGAGATAATGACCCTATGTGCACACTTTTTCTTCTTTGGACTTCTGTTATCTATATCCTGTCTTCTTTTTTTTTTTTAAGATTTTATTTATTTATTTATTTGAGAGAGAGAGAGAGCACAAGAGGGGGAGGGTCAGAGGGAGAAGCGGACTCCCTGCCAAGCAGGGATCCCGAGGCGGGAATTGATCCCGGGACTCCAGGATCATGACCTGAGCAGAAAGCAGTGGATTAACCAACCAAGCCACCCAGGGACCCCTATATCCTGTCTTCTTAACCCAATGGTTTTCAATCCTTGCTGCACATTAGAATCATCTGTTGAGCTTTTAAAACAATATTAATTTCCAGAGATACTAACTTAATTGATTTGCTTGGAGCTCAAACAGGTATTTTTTTAAAAGTTCCCAGGGTTGACAACCAAAGCCTTAACCATACATTTTTAATGAAAGGGCCTGCACACCTAACATGCTGATTTTTATATATATGAAATGTACATATATATATATTAGGTTCCTAATAGGTGCATCTTAGGTAAATTAGAAGACTATAGATTGTTATTTGATTTATTTGGTAGAGTTTGTAGTACAGAGAAAAAAAAAGTATATGCACAGACCCAGACAGGATACATGCTCAGGAAAGATCTGAGAAGGCCTGAAGCTATCCCTAGACTGATATAAAGGTTCAGGGACCTGCAAATCAGTAGAAGTCTTCCATGGCAGTCTGCAAAGACTGGGAAAGGTAACTGTTTTTGCAAATGCCCAATTTTCAACAAAAGTTCAGTTATGCAAAGAAACAGGGAAACATGACCCATTCAAAAGGACAAAATAAATATCCAGAAACAGTCTTTTAAGAAGCACATGGTTCAGACTTACTTTAAAACAACTGTCTTAAGTATGTTTAGTATGAACTAAAGGAAATTAGGAAAACAATAAATAGTTGAAATGAGACTATCTAGAAAAAGATAGAAATTATTAAGAAAAAGAACTAAACAGATTCTGGAGCTGAAAAATACAATAATTGAATTGGAAAACTCACTAGGCATGTTCAAAGACAAACAGGCAGAAGTATGAGTCAGCAAATGTGAAGACAGGTCATTTGAAATAATTAAAACTCAGGAGTAAAAAGAAAAAGAATGAAGAAAAGTGAACAGAGCCCAAGGGACTTATGGAATCACAAGATGAATATATACATTATGGGAACCACAGAAGGAGAGAGAGAGAAAGGGACAGAAAGATTATTGGCTAAATTAATGGATGAAAACTTCTAAAATTAGAGGAAAGACATGGATATACTAATCCAAGAATCTCAGTGAAATTCATGTAGGATAAACCCAAAGAGATCCAAAAGGAGACATAAACTGTCACAAGCTAGAGACGTAGTCTTGAAAGCAGTAAGAGAAAAATGAGTCATCATGGAGACCAGTTAGACCTGACAAATGTACAGAACACTCCACCCAATGACAACAGAATACACATCTTTTTTTTCAATTGCACATGGATTATTTTCCAGGATGGACAGTGCTGTGGGCTACAAAACAAGTCTTAAGAAATGTAAAAGAGGGACACCTGGGTGGCTCAGGTGGTTAAGTGACTTTCAGCTCAGAGCAGGATCCCAGGTTCCTGGGATTGAGTCCCAGGTTGGGCTCCATGCTCAGTGGGGAGCCTGCCTCTCCCCCTGCTTGTGCTCTCTCTCTCTGACAAATGAATAAAATCTTTTTCTTAAAAAAAAAAAGAAATGTAGGGCGCCTGGGTGGCTCAGTTGGTTAAGCAACTGCCTTCGGCTCAGGTCATGATCTCAGGGTCCTGGGATCAAGCCCCGCATTGGGCTCCCTGCTCAGAGGGAAGCCTGCTTCTCCCTCTCCCACTCCCCCTGCTTGTGTTTCCTCTCTCGCTGTCTCTCTCTCTGTCAAATAAATAAATAAAATCTTAAAAAAAAAAAAAGAAATGTAAAAGATTGAAATCATTCCAAGTATCTTTTCTGATTACAGTAGAATGAAATTAGAATTCAACAACAGAAGAGAAACTAAAAAATTCATAAACATATGGAAATCAAACAACACACCCTTAAACAATGAATGGATCAAAGAAGAAATTATTAAAGGATTAAGAAAATATTTTGAGACAAATAAAAATGAAAATACAGCATACCAAAACTTATGGAATGCAACAAAAGCAGTAGTAAAGGAAAAATTTATAGCTTGAAGAAGAGAAGTCTCAAATCAATAAATAACCTAACTTTATACCTTAAGGAACTAGAAAAGGAAGAGCAAACTAATTACAAAGCTCTTAGAAGGAAGGAAGTCATAGAGATTAAAGTAGAGACAAATAAAATAGAGAACAGGAAAACAGAAGAGAAAAATCAATGAAACCAAGAGTTAGTTCTTTGAAAAGATTGACAAAATTGACAGTCCTTTAGCTAGATTGCCTAAGAAAAGAAAAATAGAGAAGGCTTAAATAACTAAAATCAGAAATGAAAGGGGACACTGCTACAGATTTTAAAAAAGTAAAAAGAATTATAAGAAAGTATTATGAACAACTGTATGCCAACAAATTGAATAACCTAGATGAAATTGAAAATTCCTAGAAAAACACAACCTCCCAAGACTGAACTGTGAAGAAATAGAAAATTTGAATAGACCTAAACTAGTAAGTAGGTTGAATCAGTAATCAAAACCTCCCCCAAATGAAACCCTAGGACCAGATGAGTTCACTAATGAATTCTACCAAATATTTAAAGAATTAACATTAATCCTTCTCAAACTCTTTCATTTTTTTTTTTTAAGATTTTATTTATTTATTTGACAGAGACAGCGAGAGAGGGAACGCAAGCAGGGGGAGTGGGAGAGGGAGAAGCAGGCTCCCCACTGATCAGGGAGCCCGATGTGAGACTGGATCCCAGGACCCCAGGATCATGACCTGAGCCAAAGGCAGACGTTTAACCGACTGAGCCACCCAGGTGCCCCTCAAACTCTTTCAAATAATTGGAGAGGAGGGAACACTTCCTAGTTCATTTTCTGGGGCCATTATTATCTTGATATCAAAGAAAGAGACACTACAGGAAAGGAAACTATAGGCCAATATTCCTGATGAATATTAATACAAAAATCCTCATGAATTTAACAGGGAATTAAAAGGATTGTACACCATGATCAATTACAATATATTCCTGGAACATTAGGGTGGTTCAACATTTCAAAATGAATCAATATAATATACCACATTAATAGAATGAAAGATAAAAGTCACTTGGTCATCTCAATTGATGCAGAAAAAGTATTTCACAAAATTCAACACCCATTCATGATAAAAACATTCAAAAAACTAGGAATAGAAGGAAACTATCTCAACATAATAAGCACCATATTTGAAAAACACAAAACTGACATCATACTCAATTTTAAAAGACTGAAATCTTTTAGGGATGCCTGGGTGGCTCAATCCACTGAGCGTCCAACTCTTGATTTCGACTCAGGTCATGATCTCATAGTTGTGAGATCAAGCCCCATGTTAGGTTCTGTGCTGAGTGTGGAGCTTGCTTGGGAGTCTCTCCTCCTTCTGCCCCTCTCTGCTTGCAATAAATAAATAAATAAAATAATTTAAAATAAATAAAATAAAAGACTAAAAGCTTTTACTCTAAGATCAGGGATGAGGCAAGGATGGCTGCTTTTGTAATTTTGTTCAACATAGTATTGGAAGTCCTAACCAGAGCAATTGGGCAAGAAAAAGAAATAAAATAAATCCAAGTTGAGAAGGAACAAGTAAAATTATCTCTGTTCACAGATGAGATAATCTTATATGTAAAACCCTAAAGAGTCCACAAAAAGTTTAGAAGTAATAAACAAATTCATCAAAGTTTCCAGATATGCAATAATCAGTTGCATACTAACAACGAGCAATCCAAATAGGAAACTGAAAAAACAATTCCATTTACAATAGTATCAAAAAGAGTAAAATACTTGAGAATAAACTTAGCCAAAAGAGGCAAAAGACTTGTACACTGAAAACTAAAAAATATTGCTGGAAGAAATTAGAGACACCTATAAATGGAAAGGCATCCTGTGTTCATGGATCGGAAGACCTGATATTGTTAAGATAGTATTGTTACCCAAAGCAATCTGCAGACTCATTGCATTCCTACCAAAATCCCTAGGATGTTTTTTGCAAATATAGAAAAATCTATTCTAGAATTCATATGGAATCTCAAGGGACCCCAAATAGTCTTAAAAAAGAAGAAAGTTGGAGGTCTCACACTTCCTGATTTCATGTTACTATCATGCTACAACAATCAAAACAGCATGAAACTGCCATACAGACCAATGCAATAGTATAGAGAGCCCAGAAGTAAACCCCCATATATATGATCAAATGATTTTCAACAAGGAGACCAAAGTCATTCAATAGGGAAAAGACGGTCTTTTCAACAGTGGTGTTGGGAAAACTGTATACCCACATACAAATGAATGAAGTTAGACACTTACCTTATACCATACATAAAAATTAACTCAAAATGGATTTAAATATAAGATATAAAATCAGGGATGTCTGGGTGGCTCAGTTGGTTAAGTGTCTGCCTTCAGCTCAAGTCATGATCCCAGGATTCTGAGATAGAGTCCGGCATCAGGCTCCCTGCTCAGTGGGGAGCCTGCTTCTCCCTCTGCCTACCTCTCTGCGCTCATGCTTTCTCTCTCTCTCAAATAAATAAATAAAATCTAAAAAAAATCTAAAATCATAAAACTCGTGAAAGAAAACATAGAAGAAAAGCTTCATGTCTAAGGATTTGGCAAGGGATATCATGCCAAAAAACAGACAATAAAAGAAAAAATAGATAAGTCTGACTTCTTCAGAATTAAAATTTTGTGCATCAAAAGACACTATCAATGTGAAAAGGTAACCCACAGAATGGGAGAAAATATTTGCAAATCACGTGTGATAAAGGATTGTTATTTAGAATACATAAAAAATTCTCACAACCCAACAGCAATAAAACAATTAAAAACTGCACACAGGACTTAAATAGACATTACCCCAAAAGAAGATATGCAAATCTCCAATAAGCACATAAATAGATAGTTAACATTGCTAATTATTAGGTAAATGCAAAATCACAATGAGATACAACTTCACACCCATTAGCTTGGCTATTGCTGAAAAAACAGAAAATAAGTATTGGCAAGCTTGTGGAGAAATTGGAACCCTTGTGCATTGCCGGTGGAAAACCATGGGTCTGTTTTGGGATAAAGTATGGTGACTCTTCAAAAAATTAAACATAGAATTACCATGTGGGATATAAGCAAAAGAAATGAAATCAAGGACACGAACAGATGTTTGCACACCAATGTTCATAGCAACATTATTCACAGTAGCCACAAGGTGGAAGCAACCCAAATATCTATCAATGAATGAATGGATACACAAAGTGTGGTGGATCCATACAATGAAATATTACTCAGCCTTAAGAAGGAAAACAATTCTGATACATGCTACAATATGGATGAATCTTGAAGACCTTATGCTTAGTGAAATGAGCCGGACACAGAAGGACGAATATGATTCCGCTTATATGTGGTGCCTGGAGACAGAAACTACTTTGGTGGTTACCTTGGGAGGGAGAATGGAAAGTTAGTGATTAATGGGTGGAAAGTTTCAGTTGGAGAAGTTGAAAAAGTTCTGGGGATGGATGGTAACGGATGGTTGCACAGTAATATGAATGTAATTAACACCGCAAAACTATACACTTAAAATGGCTAAAATGTTACCTGTTATGTAACGTATATTTTACCTTAAAAAATAAAATTGCCCCAAAAAAGAGTCAACTCTAAAAAAAAAGGGTTCTGCTAAGTTGGATGACCCTTCAGCTTCCTTCTTTTCCTGGAAACCTCACTCCTGGTGGCCTCTGTCTTCTCTAATGTGGATTCATTGATCTCCAGGGACCCAGGGGTCATTCAGAGATTTCCCTTCCCAGCTCTGTTCTTGGAGCCGCTGCTTCCCTAATCTATGTCTTGATTTATTCCCTTGTTTTGGTGAACAATATTCTCTGTGAAAGGACTCATGGGTATTAAACCTTCTGAGTCCTTGCATGTTCTGGGATGTCTTTATTTTGCGCTTTGCTGAATTGCAATTCAGTTTTCCTCCGAATACTCAGGGCATTTCTCTATTTGCTTCTAGCATCCAAGTCAGTGCTCCGTAGTCATTCCACGGCAGCCCATGATCTCTATTTTTTGGGTTTATTGAATCTGATTTCCAACTGAAAGATTGTCTCCCTCAGAGTATTATGCTGAGCGAAATAAGTCAAGTGGAGAAAGACAATTATCATATGGTTTCACTCATACGTGGAATATAAGAAACAGTGAACAGGATCACAGGGGAAGGGAGGGAAAAGTGAATGGAAAGAAATCAGAGAGGGAGACAAACCATGAGAGACTCATAACTCTAGGAAACAAACTGAGGGTTGCTGGAGGGGAGGTGGGTGGGGGGTTGGGGTAACTGGGTGGGGGGCATTAAAGAGGGCACGTGATGAGATAAGCACTGGGTGTTATACGCAACTGAGAAATTTTTGAACACTACATCTGAAACTAATGATGTACTGTAAGTTGGCTAATTGAATTTAAATAAATAAATTTAAAAAATAAAGAAAAGAAAAAAAAAGATTGTCTCCCTCTCTATGTTTTTGTAAAATTAACAAGATAATTGGTGAATATCATTCACTGATGTTTTCTCCCCATGTTTACCCACTGGGTTCATCCTTTACTCCTTGCTGTGCCCAGGAAATTGTTGGAACTCCAGAGCTATAACCTGACTGTCTAAAAGGGGTGTAGTAAAGTGTCCATAGTCTTCAGTTTTCCCTGATGCTTTGTTTTATTTCAAAATAGGGTTGGAGTTGGAGTTGCTCTTTATTTCTCTAAAAATCTAAAAGTACATCCCCTGAAAAGCAAAACATCAACTAAATAAAAATCCCTATTTGTTCAAAAACTTAATTTGTGAGCTATCATGTGTTACCTTCTTATTTTCATTTTAGACTGTTATTATTAACGGGAACCAGTCATTGCAGAGACTGGGTCCTCCCACTTCATACAGCATGATGCTGTGGGTTAAGAAAACATATTTCAGATTTCGTTTCACTTTTGTTTTGTTTTGTTTACTTTGTGCCTTTGTATGTGTTCCCATCTAAGTGTTTTCAGTTTTTAAATAAATATTTAAGACCCAGATCTATATTTGGATGCATGCATAATCAACATCACCTTCAGTTAAACCTTCTGCATTTTGCAACAAAATGGTAGAAATTGACCTTGATATTTTCCAGGAGGACAAATTCATAAATATGAAAACAAAAAAGAAAATCCTGCACCAAGATAGCAAATGACTCAGTGCAACTTCTGTAGCGAAATGAAGACAATTCACAAGGCCGGCACACTTATGAAAAGTACAATAAATTATATAATACCACAAATCAGCACAGATAATATGAGCCTGTGCCTTTTCCTTAATGCTGGCAATTTTTATGTATCTAAGCCCTTATGTGCTTCACCTTCAGTGGGTTTTGTTCATAAAAACTAAACATTCACCCCCCCCCACCCAAAGGTGAATCTGTCATTTAAAATCCTACTTTTGCTTTGTTAGAGATGCTTTGTGTGGAAGGGAATAAAACCACCCTTTGTTTTTTTGTTTTGTTTTGTTTTTTCATGTAAAGAGAGAGTTAGAGAAAACATTGATGAAGGAAATCTATAACATTTTTAAAAATGGTCACTGTTTGACCTCCCTGACTCAGTAAAACCTTGGTAACAGAACAGCTAGGCTTTAGACCAGGAGGTTGGCTGGAGTTTCACCATGCCTTAATTTTTTCTAACTTATCCTTTGCCAAGTGTAGAAAGGGTCCATGGCTAAGCAAAGGAAGAAGGAGGGAGCCAAGGAAAGAATTAGGGAGCGTGTAAATAGAGACCTAAGGTGTGGTGTCTGCACATCTGAGATGTTGCCCAGGAAGTTACACTGCTACACTTGACCTTCTCAGAGACAGGCCGATTACACGCTCAGCCTCTTCTCCCTACCTTCCCTCCAGCCTCCCGGAAAATTCAGTTTGTTTTCAGCCCCGCGCAGCAGCCTCTAACATTCACTCCTCCCCGGATATCCACCTCGTCCTCCTCGTTCCTCCTCAGGACTTAGTGGAGAGTGGGCCCAGTACCTCCACTGCCCTGTTACTTGCGACTCCCGAAGACAGGTGCTTTTAAACCACGCTTAGTGCATAAATGGAGGATGCATGTGAAGAACCATGTGATCAGCACAGTACAGAGGCTGTAGGTTCACTGTCACATTCTACCCTTCCAAATAACTGTCAGAGGCAGGCATTATCATCTGTCAAGGAAGTTAGAGAATTCTGTCCAGGTCACTTCAATGCCCCTGTTCTTTATACTACACCATGTGCCCCTGGCCCAAGTGGCAGGGTCTTACAGTGTTCTAAGGCCAGTGGTTTCTAGCTCCTGACCAGAAGCCCTCTGAGCATTCTATTGCCTCAGCTTCTTACCCAGCCCCTCCTGCCACCCAGAGGAAGGATGTCTTATACCTTTTGTTCTTTGAGAAGATAAGTTGCAAATGACAGCCTCTAGGGAGCAGCCACAGGCCTTTTGGGTCTTTGTCTGTGCCAGGAGAGAGCATTTCCCTCCACCATACTTTAGGTCCATGTCTTCCCCCTGACACTCCCAGCCCTATCTCCCCACCCCCAGTGGCTGATGACTTTGGGGCTTGTAAGGTAGTTGGATAAGAGACCCCAAAATCGGGATTGGACATGCTCTTTCCATTAAAATGGAAATGCTGATTTTGTGACAGGAAGGTAAACTAGCAAAAAACCCTTCAATGATGACAATGAGACTCCAGTAGGCATGCATTTATATTCTTCCAGTAATCTCAGGTTGCTGAATGTAGCCTGGTGGATGTTTGTAGGACAGAGCTGATTAGGCAGTCATGAGTCAGAGCATGAAGCCAATCCTGTGTCTGTCCATTCCCCACGCACCCCACCCCCAGCCACCAGAGTAATTTTGCTATGAAATTTTTGTGTTCATGTACCAAAAGTTCACACTCAGGGGAGGAGGCAATTCCCTACTTCAGCGTGGATTTTCTGTGTGGCCTCCATTAAGGATCCCAGAAAACATGATTCTGATGAGCCGGCTATACCGGGGCAGAAGCAGAAAAGGTGGTGTCCTAGAGTGTTCCGGCTATGATAACAGAACACCACAGACTGTGTGACTAAACAATGGATAATTATTTCTGGGAAGTCCAAGATCAAGGCGTGGGCAGATTCAGTTCCTGGTGAGAGCTCTCTTCCTTGTTATGTCCTCACATGGCAGAGAGGGAGAGGAGAAGCAAGCTCTCTTGTGTCTCTTTTTAGGACATGAATCCCATCCTGGGGCTCCATCTTCATGACCAAATGACCACCCAGTAGCCCCACCTCCACATACTATGACAATGGGGATTAGGGTCTCAACATAGAAAGAACACAGACATTCAGCCCCAGCAGGTGGGGTAGCACGGGAAGGGGCTCCTGAGGGCCCGGGCCCAAGCCAAGATGGGTGGTGGTGGTGGTCACACCAGTGACACTTAGAGACACTCAACAGTGGGAAACAGCTCAACAGTGGATTTCAGAGGCAAGGGCGAGAAGCTTCATGCGGCTTTAGGGAATTGAGGCTTGGGTAGTAGATGGTCCTAAAGAAGGCATGAATAGGAGAGGAAACACAACTGTCATGAATCCCACCGAGGAGTTCAAAGGAATGTTGGTGAGAATGAAGGAGCCCTGGAGATTCCCATTTCTAATTAAAGGACAGGTAGAGGTCCTGCAATCACAGGGATTAACATGAACCAGCAAGATAAAGATTATTCATGTTAATAGGATTCATTTTTAAATCTCTGGCCAGTGTTGAATAACATGGTGTACAGCCATCAGAAAGAAATGCCAACATTCTTGATCTTCACCATCATTTAAATGGGAGAGAGAATAATTGTTCTTTTCACTTGTTTGCATCAGTGTTTGTGGTAGAAAGGGTCCCATGAATTTTCTGGAGGTTTGCTCCCAATCCAAGTATCCGCTTTGGTGGTTTGAATCCCAGCTTAGGAATGTATGGTATTTATTCTTCTGGACATATGAGTGTTTTCCTACTAGCCAACACTAGCTCAGGTCACCGAAAACATAACACAGCAATTATACATTTCCTGTCACCTTGATGGCTGCTTTCTCTCACTCCCAGGTCCTCGGCAGGCAAACTTATTCCACGATTGTCTGTTCCAGGCCCACATCTCTGAGTCTCACGGCTCTCCCATGTGTCATTGGCATCTCTTCACTGGCCCCACCTCCGCTGTTTTGTGTGGGTCCCTCATTATGCACCAAAGCCCTCTGCTCATATAATGTTACTCTTGCAAACTGGACTTTTCCAAAAGGTTCTTGGATCAACTTTTAAGTCAAGTCTCTCCCCTTGGGTCCTTTTTAAATTGTCACCATGCATTTCCATTTGGTTACCTTTGGGTTAGCAATGCTGCTTATCTATGGCAGCATCCTGGGTGATGCACCCCTTCCTTAGGGCCTCCTTAGTTTTTGCTCACATTAACTTTTCACCCAGAGTCTGTTCCTAACATAGTTCTATTTGGGAAAGGGTAATTTCTTTTTTTTTTTTTTTAAGATTTTATTTATTTATTTGAGAGAGAGCACATGAGAGGGGGGAGGGGCAGAGGGAGAAGCAGACCCCCTGCCGAGCAGGGAGCCCGATGCGGGACTCGATCCCGGGACTCCAGGATCATGACCTGAGCCAAAGGCAGTCGCTTAACCAACTGAGCCACCCAGGCGCCCTGGGAAAGGGTAATTTCAATTGTTTCCTTGTGGGACAAGTTTCAGGAGCTGCAAACACCCTATATGTTCTTTGAGTTGACCTTGTTCTCCCACCACACAAGTTCGGTGGGGCTCAAGTTGTAAATGTAGTTCACTCACCTCTAGCTCTTAACGAAAAACTTGCTTGCTGAGCAGACAAGACTCTTCATCACAAGTAAGTCTTGTCCTCTAAACGTGCGGGTGCCCCAGCCAGAAGAATTTCCTTTTAGCAACTTTCATATTAAATATTAAATTGCCTATGTGTTGCTCTTTGGCATTTTCAAAGCAACTTAACATGGCATTACTTACCCTATTGTACAGGTGAGGAAAGCGAGACCCCAAGAAGTGGCTTACTCCCCCCAAATTAAAGCTGAAGGAAAATACACATGTTTTGAAATCTCTACTAGAAAACGCTACCCTGTGATACCGTGACCCTTTCCTTAAGATCAGGTCCCACCGGACATCACTCCCTTCTCATTGCTCTTTCTCCCCTCCCTGTGTATTTTCTCTTTTTCTTTTGGGCAGAGTTATCTCATTTATTATTGATATTGAATAAGGAAGACTTAGCAGGAACTTGAGAAATAATGACTTACACGATCTCCTTTTGGTTCTAGGATAACAGAAAAAAATATATTCTTTTTTTAAGATTTTATTTATTTATTTGAGAGAAAGAAGGTGAGTGAGAGAGCATGAGCGGGGCGGGTGGGGGGAGGGGCAGGGAGGGAAGGAGAAGCAGACTCTCCGCTGAGCAGGGAGCCCCACACCAGGCAGGATCCCAGGACTCCGGGGTCATGACCTGAGCTGAAGGCAGACGCTTAACTGACTGAGCCACCCAGGCGCCCCAGAAAAAAATATATTCTTTAAAGAACAAAATTTTAGTATGAAAATGTGTCATGTGCACCGAAAAGAGACTTGTTTCTTTTCAGTGTGGTGAGCAAAGTTTGGAATGGAATGGATTATTCAGCTTCTGACATCACTCAGACCCCTTAGTAGGCGCTCATTTTATAATGCTCATTACTCTGCATTTGCTGTTATTGTTGACAAGAATATAGATATTAGTTAATAACTGAAAAATTTTCAGAGAGAGATATATGTGTGCTACAGATGTCCGTATACATGTGTCCATGTATATCCATGTGCATATAAACATACATTTCTATACAAGAAAAATACAAATGACGCCAATAGAATGATAAAACCCTAATCTCTTTCTCTCTTTTTTTACAATTTTAGACAAATGTTTGGTTTTTATTGCACTTGTATGATTGATTTCTTTTATCCTTTAGAGTGCTTTTACTATGGTTTTCTGCTCAGCATAATAATTTCTATCTGTATGAAATTACTCTGATTGCTACCTGCAAGGCTCTGTGATTTCAGTTGTTTGAGGAACATGGTGCCATTCAGATAATGTTCAAAAATGCAAATATTCACAGTAGGAATGTCCACAAAAGTCAGTTTCCCACATTATACTGAAGAAAAAATAGAAGCAGAAGTATGATAATAGTGAATTGGTATAAAAGAACCAAAACACTGTGGGGCTGTGGCTCAAGCTTCAAAGGAGGAAGGCAAGACAGTGTTCTAGTTGAGAGTTCTCACTGATCGGCGCTATAACCTTAACTGCCTTAAACTCTGACTTTCATGTAAAATCAAACCAACAAAAGACTTTCTGTCAGATTTTCCGATTCTGCTTGGAACATTTTTAGAATACGCTCCCTGATGTTTATGATTAGAGTGTCTACCTCTTGACACTCGTTGCACCAGGCTATTTTTAAGCCTCTGCACAGATTTTTGCTTTCTTGAGCTTCAGGACTTCTGATTTCTGCGTGTCAAAGTCAAGCTTCCAGCTGTTTAAATCATACACAGGGGCAGAGTCAGTCCAATTACTAGGGGAGCCTCTGAGAGTTGGTGTAGTTAAAATGGCAAAGAGTGAAAAAGAGAGGATCAGAAAGACTGG
Source organism: Neomonachus schauinslandi (assembly GCF_002201575.2). Lineage (NCBI taxonomy): Eukaryota > Metazoa > Chordata > Mammalia > Carnivora > Phocidae > Neomonachus > Neomonachus schauinslandi. The sequence goes on along the minus strand of NC_058405.1, from coordinate 62,740,170 downwards.
ACTCAGGGTCTCCATAAGCACAACGCCCAGGCAGATGACTCCCCTGTGGTTGGAACACCCATTTTAGGGATTGTGAAGGCAGTTACTAATGAGTCTGTCCTCCCTCTTGTTTGTCTGTGAATAAAGTAGAGTTGGACTTCTCAACCTTGGCACTATCTGCATTTGGGACCAGACCATTCTTGGCTGTGGAGGGCTGTCCTGTGCATTAGACAATTTTCAGCAGCATCCCTGGCCTCTATGTAGTAGATGTCAGTAGTCCCCTCTGGTTGTACAATAAAAAATGTCTCCAGACATTGCCAAAAGGCCACTTAGGTAAGAGTGTGGAGCAAAATTGCTCCTAGAAGAGAAGCACTGAAATAAATCTTCGATGCATTTATTCATTAAGATACAATTTTCTAAATTATTGGCTTCCAAACATTTCTTTCCCTCTTGCCTTAGAAAGGGAAGTGATAAAGCTTTACACTTATATGCCCTCTAATACATATTACATATTACATTTTTCTAATGCTGATTTTTTTTTTTTTTAGAACAGTAGTGACTGCCTTAGAAAGATAACTCATTTTTTTAAGGATCTGTTCACAGAGTATCACAGGATACTTGCTCCCATTATTTCTCTTGCTTTTCTTCTCCCTACCCACCCCAATTCTTCCAGAACCTCTAGAGAAAGTAAAAGAAATGAAGGTGGTTCTTGCTACTGTAAGATTGAAGGTGTGATGTTGCATTTGGGGATATTGCTAGATTATAAGAGAAAAGAGAGAAAGTAATATGAGGGGTTATTAAGCCAGAGTGAATTCTAAGAGGGAAAAGGTGACTATGTCCTCTTTATATATATATCTGTCCTGGCGAAGAATGCACTAAGAACTTAGGTACTCACCCTAGACTTTGTAAAACAGACCTCTACAATTTTAGAGATAGTTATAGAGAGGGGCCCATAAGAAATGTGGCTTTGGTGGGAAAGAATGGTCTCGAGTAACATGAGATAAATTTCAGCGAGGAAACAAGAGGTACCATCCAAAGAACCAACACGACAGAGCTAAGGAACCAGAACCCAAGAACCCTGATTTTAAATTCCTTTTCATCCTGCACCATACCTCTTACCTTTTTTTGTGTTGTTTATAAATTTTTTTTGAAAACACTACACTTATGCTGTTAATATCACACAAATTGTGCCTCGATCTTTAAGGTAAGATAGACGTTACTGAATCAGTTTTGGGAAATCTTCAAAAGGAGTAATTCAGTCTAATTCATTTCAGTTTACATTGTGGTTTGGGCCCAGAGGTTAACAGTCATGAGAGTGTCTCTTGGCATTGTCTTCCATGGATATATTTCCCTTGAAATAAAGAGAAAAAGAAGTGACTGGATTTGGGTATTGTTAGTATCGTCTGCATTGATATCTTTTTAATTTCACTGATTATTTTCCTTTTTAACATGGTTACCTTTGTCTTGTTCATTAGTTGAATCTTTGTTGCTCCCAAAGCAACAGAGACTTTTATGGGAAGTCTTTATGTATCTTCTTGCTTCCTCAAGCTTTTAGACAAGCCAATCACACCACTGAAACCTTTGGAAATATTCAATTTTGAAACAAGCTTGAAAGTGACAATACTTAATCTTTGACTTTGGCAAGATCTTTATATATTTGAGTAGATTTTACAAACTCCGCATGTTGTGAGCCTATTCATTTCATCCCATCAACATCCTCCCCCAGATTAGCCAGAAACTCTGAATTTAGGTGTGTATTTTATAGACTCATGTTCACAATTTATTGCTGAATCAAATTTGGCTCTAGATGACAAATTTCAAAGGAGGAGCTTTAATTCCCTTGGTTTTAGCAAAGAAAATTGTCCAAGTGCTTAGACCATATTGGTCTCAAATAAAACAAAAGATGTAGATATTGGCTGAAGATAAAAAATATAACCAGAATAGATTCTGACAGTAACTTCATTTTTAATCATATTCTTTAGGAAAAAACTTCATGATATGCCATATATAACATGGATATATGAAAAGCTGTCTTGGAGTTTCAGGGAGATTTCTCCCTCAAATTGTAACAAAGTACGGTACTTTTCCCTAAGGCTCTTTATTTTAAAAGATAGAGATTTTGAAATATTTCATCACTTTCTAAACTTCAAAATCCAGAATGTAAGTGCTCTCCAGTGTGAACTTGAGCCACTATGGACTCTGAAAACAGAACACTGTGTGACTGAAATGCTCGGATTCAAGTCCTCACAGAGTTCATAACCCTTTTTGAGAAACTGAATGTCTCCCATACCAGGGGCCAGAAGGCGAAATGTAAGAAGAATCAAATAGTCTTTAATTCTTTTTAACCAAATAAATTTCCCATCAGAATGGGCTACAGCATTTTTCTAGGCCAGCATAAAATGAACACGCAGGAGACCCTTGTTCAAAACTTATGAAAAATTTCAGGATAGTGATAATTAAAACAAGTGAGGAGCTCTTCTAAGCATGACATTGAAAAAAAAATAAACATGACATTGTTTTTAAAGATTTTTTTCATTTGAGAGAAAGAGAGAGAGAGAGCCAGCGAGAGCATGAGTGGAGGGGGTGAGGGAGGGGAGGGTAAGAGGGAGAGGGTGAAGCAGACTCTCGGGACCCTGGGATCATGACCTGAGCTGAAGGCAGACACTTAATCGACTGAGCCACCCAGGTGCCCTTAAGCATGACTTTTTTTTTTTTTTTAAGATTTTATTTATTTATTTGACAGAGAGAGACACAGTGAGAGAGGGAACTCAAGCAGGGAGAGTGGGAGAAGGAGAAGCAGGCCTCCCGCTGAGCAGGGAGCCCGATGAGGGGCTCGATCCCAGGACCCTGGGATCATGACCTGAGCCAAAGGCAGACGCTTAACGACTGAGCCACTCAGGCACCCCTAAGCATGACATTTTTTAAGAGAGACATATTTTCCTTCTACTTACGGAGTCCTTCCTTTTGGTTCAGCTGGGTACTTTGTAACTCGGTGCATGTCTTTAATTGTTCAGAACAGGTCAGGGAGATACTTCCATGATCCATCTTGTTTGAACAAGAAAATGTGATTTTTGAATAATATTGTAAACCTTTTAACCCCAAACACTTTTAAACCAAACTATATTTTATTAAATGTAGACATCTTCAATTGTAAGAAACACCATTGTTTTATGTACCGTTGGGGGGAAAAAAAAGATGCTACTATTAAGTATGATGCATCATCCATTGTAAAATGAACTGTACGTTCCGAGACATTGCAATGGTATAGATCTTAGCATTGATGAAATCATGGATCTCCATGGAGAGGTTTGCAACGCTGTGAGCTACCCATCATCATCTCCTTACCATGTAATGTGAAAAGGCTCTCTTGTTGATAAGAATGAGGCATAGAAGGTTAAAGAGATGTGCTAAGGTCACATGCCTCATCAGGGATAGGGTGGTGGCGCAGCCCACAGGGCTGAATCGAATGCTTTCTCCCCTTAGCTTAGCTGCCTTGTCTCTTCGGCAGCATCTTTCTCTGGATAAGAGAAGATCAGTTATAAAAAGAAAGAAGAAAATGACAGAGAACTGGAGAGAAGAGGAGAAATGTGCACACAAACGTTAACGTTTTCTTTTACTACATATATATGTATGAATTTACTACATATGTGTATTTACTATATATGTATGTATGTATTTTAATGTAAGCTCTACACCCAGCGTGGGCCTTGAACTCACAACACTGAGATCCCGAGTCGCATGCTCTGCGGACTGAGCCAGCCCGGTGCCCTTCTATATGTATTTTAAACGACTCTTGGGAAGCATTACTTTTTGTGTGAAGTTTAATCAATTTATACTTCATTTTTAATTAGTTTCAAGATGTTGATGATTTTATATCTATGTCTCATTTCAAGCTATTGATATGTATGCACATACACATGCATTTTCTATTTTGAGGGGTGAGTGGTAGAGTTATTTGTGCAACAAACACCATGAAAGTTTAATGCAGACCTCTACATAAACTTACCCATTAAGATGAAAGACAATTCAGTAAATACGCCACAGGATCAATTAAGATTATGTAAGGGCTGTCATCTCTGTGTTTAAAGCGTCTTGAATGTGAGTGACCAGGAATTGCCAAAGAACTTTTTTTTGAGATGTTTAGCAGAAACTATTTCTTCCTTACCCGCATCCACCTTCCCGATACACACGCACACGACGCGCCCACGTGCCTTCTCCCGAAGCCTCTCCTGCAATCTTACCATCTCATAACTGAAGTTCATTGCTCAATGGTTGCCACTTCCGTTGCTCTCCCTGAGAGACGGGCTGGGACTTCAGAGAGCGCAATCTTCCTGGCAGCCTTTGTGCCTCACCCCCACTCCATCCCGCTTTGGGAGAGGGGGGCCTGGGCTGGGATGTGGAGCCATGGGAACCTGGCTTTCACACACCGGATCCCCTGGATGGAGGTCGCGCTTCCCCAGAGAGGGCAGCAGCACCAGGTGGCCCAGACGCCTCTGGAATTCCAGCGGGGCGATGGCAAATGGGCACCATGCCCGTGTCTGCTGCCGACGACTAAAGCTCAGACATCCAATACGAAGTATCGGTGCCAAACAAAAGCTAATTATTAGAGTCGATTCTTGGGATAGAGGAGGGGTAAAAGGAAAAGGGATTTGGAGAAAAGCTGTTGGCACTGTGGCTCTTACGACTCACACGGCCTAAGACAAATTCAAGTTACATTCTTGCAAAGACATTCTTCAGCCGGAAAGCCACAACTGGTGGAAATCTGCGAATGCCTTGGATAGCAGTGGACTTAGTCAGATTTAGGTGGGAAAAATTAAACAAGGAATGTTTTAGAAAATCGACTTTAGTTCCTAGCTGCCTCTCCCTTCTCTTTTTTCATTTTGCTTTTCTCTTGCATCTTAGTGGGAGGGGGGAAAGAAAAGATATCCATTCTATTTTTCCTTAATTTTCATCTTGCAGCTCATTATCTCAATCAGAATGTCACAGTTGAGTGCGTTGATTTCTGAGGAAAATTCCAGCAGGTTCTTGCAGCTCTTGATGAGCTGTGGCTAATCGCTGCAGTTAAATTTTCTGTCATGACCCGAAACGGATTCTAAGTGTGTGATTGGCAGGAAGGTTAAATAAAGCAATGGCATGCAGAAGGGATCGTGTGCTTTCTTGGCTCTCGGGGATCTGGAAGGGGAGGAAGGAGGTCAGGGATCGTGAAACAGTAACCATCTAAGACCAATTAAAGAACAATTTTATCTGAACCCAAAGGGGGTCCCAGCATAATCGTGTACATTGACGGAGAGGCTGCAGGTACCCGTAGAAGACAACATCTGCCACTACAGAAGGCGGAAGAACCTGGTCTACACAGGGAAGCTTCCCATCAAGCATACAATGAGACCTTGTGAGCAGTGCATTGTATTGTTAGTCACTGGAGCTCCAAAGAGGACTTGGCAATGAATGAAGAGAGCTACCTCCCAGTGAGAGCTGCTAGAAGCAAGGACTGGGCATTTGAATCACTGCTTACCTCTAGCTCGGTGCTCCACACTCAGTCTGTCTCTGCTTTCAGTCTCCGCATTTGTGAAATGAAAGAAATAGAAACTAATTTACCTCCCAGGGTGTCTTCCTAGCATAATGTATGGAAGAGGCTTGGAAGAGTGGAGCAATCTGAAGACATTCCGGGCCAGAGTTAAGATCAGTTAGCTGGAGAATTAAAGTACATGAGGCTTGAAATGAAAGAATGCAAGACCCAAACCTGTAGTGTCCCACCCCTAAAAAGGAAGGCAATATATAAGACAAGAAAACAGAATTGTATGGAAGAGGAGCCCGGGGTGGGGGACGCCTCGGGGGTGTGGCTGGTCAGACCGGGCGCCTGGGAATCTCTGTAGATCTACCTTACGTATGCACTGAAAACCTCGAGGGATGGCCATAGGTTACAAACTACAGAATTTACAAGATCAGGGAAAAGCTATGATTGTGGGTGGCAGTGGAAATGGATGAGAGGAGCAAAAGAGAAATGTATGTCTGTCTGCAAACAAAAGGCGAAGTAGTCAGAAAGGGTGAGGAGAAGCAAAAGGTCTAAGGGAAGAGGGAATATATGGGATGCAAATGCAGTCGCAGAAAACAAACCTCGTTAGAGTAAAAAACCGAAACCTAAAACTAAAACAAGCAAAAGAACCTCCTGTCTCCCCTCCCCAGCCAAATAGATTGTTTGAATTACATAGACAGTTAAGCCCGAATGGTTATCTGGTTGCTTCTCACAGACGCAGTCTTAATTAGCAGTTCTTTTTTTTTTTTTTTAAAGATTTTATTTATTTATTTGACAGAGAGAGAGAGAGAGCACAACTAGGCAGAGTGACAGGCAGAGGGAGAGGGAGAAACAGGCTTCCCGCTGAGCAGGGAGCCGGATGCGGGGCTCGATCCCAAGACCCCAGGATCATGACCTGAGCCAAAGGCAGCCGCTTAATGGACTGAGCCACCCAAGTGCCCCAATCTTTTTTTTTTTAAGATTTATTTATTTATTTGACAGAGAGAGAGATAGCACAATCAGGGGGAGCGGGAGAGAGAGAAGCAGGCTTCCCTCGGAGCAGGGAGCCCGATGTGGGGCTTGATCCCAGGACCCTGGGATCATGACCTGAGCCGAAGGAGACACTTAAGCAACTGAGCCACCCAGGCGCCCCCTTAATTAGCAATTCTTAACGTGGTCTCAGAATATACAGAATGAGATCCTGGCAGGGTTGGGGGGGGCGCAGGAAGTGAGTTGTGAGTCGTGGCTCAGAACCGTCCAGTGTGTCTGCAGTGGATCTCAGAACAAAGCAGATCTTTCCTTACTGCTGCTGGAGCCATGGGCAGAGGCATGATGGATGCATTTGGGGAAAGTAGGCAGGGTGGGTGAGGGGCGCATGTCTCCCTTGTTCTTGTCCTGTCTCTGGTAGCATCAGCAGCGGACCAGGCAGAAGATGGGGTCAGGAGAGTGTTCTTTGTACTCTAAAGCAAAGGATCCCATGCTGCCTTCCTCTGCCTATGACAGTACCTGCATTTCCAATGCTGGAGATAGGACACCAGGGAGCAAGACGTAATAAATCACTGGTTTGGGAACCAACCCAGATCAAACCTTATTTTAAGGCAATGTGAATGGAAACTAAGCATTCAGAATTGAGGCTGTCTTATTCCTTCTTTCCATTTCAGCAGCTGTTCAGCCCCTGTAAAGTCACCGGCATCCTGGTCACATATCCGGAAGCACCTTCCCTAGCATGATCACCTTCCATGGAATCTCAAAAAGGTTGTTTGCTCAATTGCACTTGGATAATTTGTGGCCTCTGGGAAGGCATCGGGCTTGTTCGAAGTATGCATGTATTGGATATTGAATATTTTCCTTTGAAACTCAAGAGGAAAGATAGAGCAGAGAACAAAACAGATTTCCCCTCCCCTTCCTGCCTCTGTGCCTTTCTGGCACCGAAAACTCAGTAGGCACAGCAGGTAGACCCAACCCAGGAAGATGGGCACATTCTCCCACAGCTTTTGTCCTCAACACCTTTTCCTTCTTTGAGTCCCTTTCCGAAAAGAAGAGCTTTCCTAGCAATAGGCTTTGGATGGGAAGAATTAAAAATAGAGAATGTCCTGGCTCCATTGCAATCTTATCTCAGACGAAACTGAAGAGCGTTGCGGAGGGGTCCTGTCTAAACACCTGGTGGTGCTCATGGCTTCACTGCACCCCGGGGGTGCATCACCCTTAAATCAAGACTGCAGGCTCTGGGCCCTGGAAAAGTAGTTCTTGGACACATCTCGGGACCTTTCACCAAAGGCTCATACCTTCCATGACATATGGACATTTTAAGATCTGCAAATAAATTATACTAGGTAATAAAACGGCTGTCTGTAAGCTCAGAGTTGCACATGGAAAATTCTGGGGGACTTTCAAAGTTCTCACAATAAAGGAGACCGGGACACACATCATTTCTGTGTGTTTATGTGTTTAGTTTGAGAAAGTAAACACCGATCCCGTTTCCTAGGAAAATGGCACTACCTCCTAGTTGGCTGCCCACCTTTATCCCCTAACCAACCCCACCCACCGTTCTCTTTTTCTATGAAATATAAGTGAAGACAACTTTCCCTGGAAGTGAGCCCTAACCCTGATTTTATGCCGCTTATTTGAAATGATTTAAAACAAATATTTTTGTGAACTTTGGATCCTCAAATTGGGAAAAACTTTATAAACAGATACTGACATGGTTGATGACATACTTGGCTCAAAAAAATGTAAGCCTTCCTTCAAGCTGGCTCCCTGAAATAGTATTTGTAAATGATGAATTTGTGTGTAAAGGGACAATTTCCTGTAAATCAATGTACCTTACTTTAGATTTCAGTTTAATACCAAAAAACCCCTGTCCTTGGAAAACAAATGGCATACAAATTGCCTATGATCTTCATAGGAAAAAGCCATATGTTATTTGAGGTGATTTATCTAGACTTTCAATCCCTTCTCATCGGACACCTGCATTTCTCAATAATGTTCCAATTAAACTAACACAGCAGAATCAATCTGGGATACCTGTGTTGATAATAAATGGACACAGGCTGATTCTTTGGGTATTTTCATTGTAGGATGCACCCTAATAAAGAAATAACAAGAGATGCTTTTAATAATGCCATTACCATGAAATGGCTTTTGGTTTTTCCAGTTTCAGACCTTCTCAGAGCTATTTCAGTTATTAAAGAGAAGAGCAATAAACAAGGGCCACTCACCACGACTGAGGACAAACATGATGGAGTAAATCTACAGGAAAATCCGCTTTTGGTTTCAGCCATACTATCCGAGACAGGGAGTCGAAGCTAGTCTCACTTTTAAGGTGTGTTAGAATAGCAGATTTTTGGTCTCTGAGGAGGTATTTGTAAAAGTTTTGTGTGATTCTGCTCGTCTTTTAAGAGAATATAGGCAAAAACACTCTTATCTAATGGGTTCTTCTCTCTCAGAAATCAAATTCCTCACTCCATAAAATTTAGGCGATAGGGAGGTACATTGTTGTTTCCTGCCTCTCGGGAATCTTGGCGCCAATTGAGAGGAGCGTGAAAGCGCCCACGGGAGCATTTTGACTCAGAGCTCACAATTAAATCCTAGGAGCTAGAGTCTTTTGCATGGTCTCCGGAGGGCTGGAGAGCTGTAGGGATCCTGCAGTCTAGAGAGGGCCCAAACTACTACATCTAACAGTGCTTTGCATTTGTTAGGCGAAAACAGGACGAGGGCAGCAATGAAATTCGGGAAGCTACTGTCCAACTCAGCGCTTCCAGCTTCCAGAAGAAATGGCTCAAAGGTCATTATCCAGGAATGTTTGATGCTAACAAACACCTTTCCCCTGTAATGTAAATAGGATGGAAACCTGGACTAGGATTTTGACACTGGTTTCTTTAACATCATATCCTAGCCCAAAGGTCTTGTTCCATGACTTTTTATGTGACATTTGGCAAGTAGTTTTATTTGGTCCTCATTTTTGCCTCCAACAAAGTGAGGACAATATTTTCTGTCCCAAATAACCTGAAAGGGGTCTTGTAAAAATCAGTATGGGCATATACATAAATTATTTTTTCTCCTTATATTAAAATAAATAAACACAAGTTACTTTATAGGATTGTTATGTTTATTTTCAGAAACATGAATCTCAAGACAAGCATGATTTGCAGTATCTCATATTTCTAGAGCACTGTATGGCTTACAAAACATTTTTTTTACATACAGTAACTCATTTGATATATACAAAAATACTAGAAGACAATTCAGGGAACCAGACAGATGCCATTTTTTCATTTCATAAGTAAAGAAATGAAGAACCAGTAAGGTTAAATGATTTATTTTAGGTCACAGAGTCTTGAAAGGAGTACTGAAAGCCCCTGATTTGTGATAATTGTCAATTAGTCTTTCACTTTTCTTAGGTGCCAGGGTTTTGTCAGATCACTAAATTTGTCTGTACTTCCTAAGCCAAGTTGCTTAAAAATCCTAATATTCTGATTTTTCAAGTATTGCGATTCTAGGGCAGAAACAAAACTGTGACCAGTCTGTTGGGTTGTGAGTCAAGATGTGAAAGATTTGACAGCATGGTAAAACTCAGCCTTGATGCCTCATAAACAAACTGACTTAATCGATAGGGGATTTCTATTTCCAATTCTTTTTTTCAAATGGAAAAAAGTATTAGTATCCAACTATTTATCTTGTGCAGTACTTTTTGAATTTCTTCTCACCTTACCCTTTAATAGTTCCTCAGAGTCTTTTTGTACACTAAGTTCCTACTCCCCTGGCCCCAGTGTGTGGTCTCAGGGTGGGCCCCCTAAGAGAGGAGTGCAGTCATAATCCTTTCCCTGAGAGTCATGGGCAGAAGGAAATTCAGTCTTTTCCAGTGGGTAGGCCTGTGGTGGATACATTTCTGGGGCCATGGTTATCATCACATAAATTCCAGAGCAGAAGAAGCACGCACACACACGCGCACACACACACACGCACACACACAGATGGGGTGGGGTGGGAATCTGAAATAAAGCCTTAAGGGAAGAGGAGAGAATTAAAGGCAGTCCTGACAGATTTCCAAATCCTTGTCGGGTTCTTGTGGTCTCCTGGCCCTTGAGTTCTGAACTACAGCCCTGGAGCCTTACTCAGAGATGAATCTGAATTGAGGGTGTTTAAGATCACCTTTCAATCCAAATGAAACAATTGTTCAAAGTAATTTGCCTTCTCAGGCAGAGCATTTCACATTCAGCTCTCTAATCTGTGCTATGTGTCATAAACACAGTGAAGCATTGATGTAATTATGTGAAGGACAGAGTGGAAATTAAAAGGAGGAAATGTGGTCCAGTGGTTAGATTGGCAGACTAAATGTCAGCAGTTCTGTTTCTGTTTTTGACATGACTCTGAGGACTCAGCCCTGGGCTCCCTGGTATCACCTTGAGAGCCCCAGAGCCTAGGTCTGTCTTCTACTTAAATGAACATAGTTTTTGATACACTGGGACCCCTTTGATGGCAGAAGATGCCCTTAAAAATGGAGCCCATGCAGAATGAAAATCTAATTCCATAGCTGGCCCATACTTGTCTACAAAACAAGGACAGCATAAATCATGCCTGATGGGGCTGGTTTCAATTATGGGAATCAAAGCCAACCTACTTTTTATCTTGTGACATAGTTACCAGCTCAACACAGAGGAAATTCGGTGCTATGGGACTGACAGTTTTTTCCATATATTCGAATAGAGACAAGTGCTCTTCTTTCTAAATTCTGCCCTTTTGCTTCTATAGTCAAATCACTTCTCTTTCAAAACCATGATGTGGTAGCACCTTTTAGTCCAAAATGCTGTATGTTTGCTTTTAGAATTTTCTCATTGACTAAAAAAATCATGGCATGTTCCTACTTACACATAACATGATTGTTTATATAAAAAGTGCCCCTTGAAAAAAGTACTTATGTATAAATTAAACAAAACATGTACAGGATCTGTATAGTGAAAGTTATATAATGCTGATAAAAGACAAACAATACCTAAATAAATGGAGAAATATCCTGTACTCATTGATGGGAAAATCTAATATAGTAAAGATACCAACTCTCCCTAAATTGATCTAGAGGTTTAATGTCATTCTTATTAAAATACCAGCCAAAGGTTTTTGCAGACATGGACAACCTTATCCTAAAATTTATTATAGAGATGAAAACCCTACAATAGCTAAAATCATCTTGACAAGGAAGACTAAAGAGAGAAGAATCACTCTACCCTCTCTTAAGGCTGACTATAGAGCTATAGAAATGAAGACAGTGTGGTCTTGGCAGAGGGACAGACATAAATATCAATGAAACAGAATAGAAGACCTACGTATAGGGCGCCTGGGTGGCGCAGTTGGTTAAGCGACTGCCTTCGGCTCAGGTCATGATCCTGGAGTCCCGGGATCGAGTCCCGCATCGGGCTCCCTGATCGGCGGGGAGTCTGCTTCTCCCTCTGACCCTCTCCCCTCTCGTGCTCTCTGTCTCTCATTCTCTCTCTCTCTCAAATAAATAAATAAAATCTTTAAAAAAAAAAAAAAAAAAGAAGACCTACGTATAGAACCACACAAATGTGCTCCTTTGATTTTTTTCAAGAAAAGTGCAAAATCTTTTCAGTGGAGGAGGATAGCTTTTTCAGAAAATGTTGCTAGAGCAATTGGACATCTATAGGTTAACAAAAACAAAAAACTTCAACCCTGCACCTCACACCTTATACAAACTTAATTCAAAACAGATCACTGACGTAAAAATAAAGTGTAACATTATAAAACTTTCAGAAAAACACTTTGGAGAAAATCATCAGGATCTGAAACTAGGCAAAAAGTTTTTAGATCTGATGCCAAAAGCATGATCCATAAAAGGAAAAGCTGATAAAATGGACTTCATCAAAATGTAGACATTTTACTCTGCAAAAGACCCTCTTAACAAGATGAAAAACAAGCCACAGATTAAGAGTATTTGCAAACCACATATCAACAAAGGACTAGTATGAACACTATATAAAGTACTCTTAAGACTCAAAGAGCACTGGGTGTTATATGCAACTAATGAATCGTTGAACATTACATTAAAAACTAATGATGTACTATATGTTGGCTAGTTGAATGTAATAAAAATTTAAAAAAAAATCACAAAAAAGACTCAATGGTAAAAAGACATGAGCAGACATTCCATCAAAGAGGATTTACAGCAAATACACATATGACAAGGTGCTCAGCATCAATAGCTATTAAGGAAATGAAAATTAAAAGTCTAATAAGGTTATCACTATACACCTATCAGAATGGCTACAATTAAAAATAAATAAATAAATAAAAACATCAAATGAGGAAGATGGACTTGGATCACTCATACATTACTGGTGGGAATTTAAAATGAGAGAGTCAGTCTGAAAATAGTTCGGCCATTTCTTAGAAAATGAACTATTCAGTTACCATATGACTCAGCAATTGCAGTCTTTGGCATTTATCCCAGAGAAACGTACATTTACATTCATACCAAAATCCATATATGAATGGTTATAGCAGCTTTATTGTAAGCCTCAAAGTGGAAACAACCCAAATAGTCTTCAGCAGGTGAATGGTCAAACGTCCGGTCGTTCATCCACACCATGGAATACTATTCAGCAACACAACGAAGCAGACAACTGACTCACACAACAACTTGGGTAAATCTCAAGGGAATTATGCCGAGGGGGGGAAAAAGTCAATATCCTAACAGGTCAATTACTGCATTAGTTTTCTGTTGCTGCTGCAACAAATGACCATAATCTTAGCAGCTCAAACAACACAATTTTGTTATCTTACACGGAAACTAGGAATCCAAAATCAGTCTCTAAAGCCTTGAAAAGTCAAGGTGTTGACAGGGCTGGTTCTTTCTGGCGACTCTATGGGAAGATTAATTTTCTTGACATTTTCAGCTCCTAGAGGATGCCTACATCACTTGGCTTATGGCCCCTCCCTGGAATCCTTCCAACCTCCATCACCACATCTGCTACTACTATGTCTCTGATCTCATGCCTCCTTTTATCAGGACTTTTGTGATTATATTAGACCCATCAAGACAATCCAGGATAATCTCCCTTTCTTTTTTTAAAATTCTTTTTAATTAATTTATTTATTTGAGAGAGAGAGACTGAGAAAGAGAGCACGAGAAGGGGGAGGGGCAGAAGGAGAGGGAGAAGCAGACTCCCCACTGAGCAGGGAGCCCAATGTGGGGCTCAATCTCAGGACCCCGGGACCAGGACCTGAGCTGAAGGCAGATGCTTAAGCGACTGAGCCACCCAGATACCGCCATCTCCCTCTCATAAGATCCTGAACATAATCATATCTGCAAAGTATCTTTTACCATGTAGGGTAATGTATTCAAAGGTTTGAGGAATTAGGATGTAGACATCTTTGCAAAACCATTATTCAGCCTATCACATATACTTCTTGATTTGATTTATAAAATATTGTTTAAATGAAAAAATTATACAGCTGCAAAACAGATCTATGGTTGCCAGGGAGAGGGTAGCTAAGAAGGGCAACACTGGTCATGTTAGAACTGCTCTGTATCTTGATTATAGTGGTGCATACACAAACCTACACATAGGTAAAGTAGACGTAAATACACACACACACACACATACACATACACATGAGTATCAATAAAACTGGGCAAATTTGAATAAGATAGGTGGGTTGTATCAATGTTAATATCCTGGTTGTGATATTGTTCTATGATTTGCAAGACATTATTGTTGAGGGAAGCTAGATGAAGGATACATGTAATCTCTTTGTATTTCCCACAACTGCAAGTCAATCTATAATTATCTCAAAATAGAACGTTTTATTTTTTTATTTTATTTTTTTTAAAGATTTTATTTATTTGAGAGTGAGAATGAGAGACAGCATGAGAGGGAGGAGGGTCAGAGAGAGAAGCAGGCTCCCTGCCGAGCAGGGAGCCCGATGCGGGACTCGATCCAGGGACTCCAGGATCATGACCTGAGCCGAAGGCAGTCGCTTAACCAACTGAGCCACCCAGGCGCCCTAGAACGTTTTAAAAAATGAAACAAAACCCCCAGAAAGTCAGTTTTTATTGTAGAAATTGTAGTAATACCTTAGATTGGATCCCAAACCTAGCTAATAGTAAGAATTATTGGGGGGGGGGATTGTTGTAAGAATACAGACTCCTTGACCATATCTCAGACCTACTTGATCAGAATTTTGTGGGATAAAAGTCAGGAATCTCCATCTTTACAAACTTCCCAAGTGATATCGACTAGGTTTAGAAACCACTGTATAATATTATGCACTGCTTTTCTTCAAACAGTTTTACATGTAGTACTTTTTGTTTACATAAAATTTCAAGAAGCACATAGGTCCCTCTTACCAAGATGATAGCAGAAGAATAGACAATCCTCTACATATACTCTTCAGGGAGAGTTCTGAATAAGATTAGGGAAAAATTGAATGAGAGGAACTTGGGATACTGAATTTAAAAAAAAATAAAAGTAAGTTATCAGGCTGACAAGTTATGTCTGAATTAACCTACTAGAAAGATGGTTGTTTTGAGGTTCTCCCTAATAAGGGAAGAGGCTGTTGTGTGGAGGAGAGCTCTAGAAGGAGAATGGGGACAGGTATGAGCATAAAAAGGGGACACGCTAATTAGAGATACTTGGGTGCTGTTTTGGATGTGCAATTTACTTTAAAAATGGAAGATCTTCTGTTACTATGCATAGTTGTTTGAAGGTCTTAAATGTAGCACTGAGAGTTGGGGCATGATGAGAACCTTCATTTTAAGTTGCCAAAGTGGTGGAAAAACCAAAATGGCCAGATACAGAGATTGGAGAGGAGAATAGATAAAATGACATTTCAAAAAGCAGAAGTAACTTAAAGGTTTATGGGAGGATTTTTTTTTTTTTGAGGATGCTTGGGTGGAGACCAATAGAAATGTCTCTTAAAAGACAATGTATATCTCTTGTGCCTCTCTGACATAAATAGGTATTGCACGAATAAAGGCAGGAATCCTACAATCTATGAGCTGACAGTAGCACAACTGAATTAATGGAGATATTGTTATTTGGAAACTTTACCTAAAAAGCAGAGCCTGTGTCCCACCCACAAAGTAATTTAAAAACCTGACTGGGGTAAATGAATACATATAGGCAATTAAAAATAGGTGTTGTGGAAGGAAACAGTGCACCAGGTTCTACACAAGCTTGAGTATTGACTGAGGATCAGTCAGTCACATGCCAATTGTTACTGTCTTGGTTGTTGCCCTTTCCCCCATTTCTCTTAGCACTGGAGAGGACAAAAGTCTGAGATCAAGGCAGCCTGTATTTGGAACTTCACTAGAAGAACCTATGTGGTGGGATTATCTATCCTATTATGCACATTGGACAGCATTTGCCCCATGCTTTCAAGGGTGGAGGAAACAGATGTTAGTATAATGACCCCCTGCTGCCTAAGTCCCTCCATGTGAGGAGGCAGCCAGCTGTACACAGAGGGCATACTCCCCTCTGCCCATCAGATGCTCACCATGTAGGGAAGGGACTCCCTGCTCTTGCAGCATTTCTCTAGAGCTGTGGACTCTCCAAGTAGAGCTGTAATCACTGGTCTTCTATGGAGAGAAACTGAGACTTCTGCCACCAATATTTGCTAAGAGATTAAGTGACAGTAGACAGTGTTCATTGTGAGAACTTAATGAGTTCTGGGACCTTAATCTACTGTAATGCATCAGCCTCAGGGTATATCATATTTGTTAATGTTCTTTTTATCCATAAATTTTTGTAATATATTGTAGCCAGAGTTCTTGAGAAGGGAACTGTTGCTAATTTATTGGGCTACGGAAGAAAATTGTGAAGGTGCCTGGTGGGAAGTGCAGAAGTGCATGCCTCTTGTAACGTCATCTAAGTCTTTTGTGCATGTCCAGTGGAATGAGAGTTGCATGGGTGGAGGTGAGCTACTTACAGCCCATGGGAAGACCCTATCCCAGTTAGTGGTTTATACACGATGAGGGATACCTTTATCTCAGTTCTGCTTCCTGGCCCTCAGAGGTTGAGGAAGAATCAGTCTTCCGCCTTGTGGATACTGGGCTTGGAAACTGGGCATTTTAGAGGGTAATTACCTCTGAGGTCAAGTGTGGTGCTCCTATTTCCAATTTGTGATACTGAATCTGAACTTTGGGAACAGAGATGTGGCTTATTTGGCCAGAATCATCTCTCTAGAGAACGCATCTCCCATGCTATTCCAAGCCCTTCCCTATGCCTTCTTAGCACTCGTATTTAAACCGAATCACTGGTCTGGCTCTAAAAGACTACAAGAATGCATCATCTTAAACTTTAAAGCTTAATCCTTAATTACTGGAAGTCTTTTTAGTATTTCTTCACAGGACTCTCTAGATCAGACCCTTCAGATCTTTGGGGCGTGTACTTTATTGTGCTGTACATTGGCACACCCCTACCCTAACATACTAGAGTAGAATGGTAAACCATTAGTCAGCTGGCTCAAGGGGGTAAAGAATGCAGGCATTGCTGGATAGGTCTACAATTTCCTACAGGTGAACACTTCACACAATACTGTCCTTAAAATTCCAATACCATTCTACTTGGGAGCTTAATAAACATTTTGGGAACTAAGCCAACATTACTCTCCCATACCCGCCCTTTCTTATCAAAGGAATAAAGACCAAGATTGCTCCTCTGCAATTTTATTGTTAGCTTTTCTTTTCCTGGGTTAAGGACTTTCCCTTGGCCTAAGAAGCTCAACCCAACACCAGCACCCCAGTCTCATTTTCCTAACCAACATCCGCACCAAGTCTCTTGGGTGTGAGATAACATTTAATCAAATCAGTAAACACTGGGCCATGATCTGAAACACTTGTGAATACAAGGATTGTGTCCCATCCACTTGGCTTTCTTACTATAGGATTAATGTGTTGAAATAGGGCTGGAGATCCTGTGACAAAGATCAGGTTTACCATAAACACTGTGATTTATTCCTCCCTGGAGACTTTTAATAGACAGGCTGTCCTGTTGCCCTGGTGTTGTAATTCCAGGTCAGTAACAGAAGTAGATAATTAAATGGGAGCTCAGTGACACCTCGAGTTCCTAGTTGGTTCCCACCTCCAGCTCCATACTTCTAGTTAAGTGGCTGAGTTATATATCACCGCCGCTGCCAGGAGCCACTCTTCTCATGTCACTTTCTGATTATAGGTCCTTGCATTCTGAAGAGCTTTCCAAATGTTCTTTTCAATCTTCTTTATGAAGCCCCATGAGGGGTGTAAGGAACACCTCTTTTGAATGTATAGGATATCCTGTGGGTGTCAAATGTCTCAAAATATGTATCAGCATGCACTCGGGGGCACATGCTTCTGAAAATTGGCCACGGCATTCTCTCTGGGACTTGTCCCTCGAGCTTCTATGAGGTCCAAGTTGATGTCCCCTGTGTAAGAAATATCGTGCCAGTCCAGAGGGTGGATGGCGAGGTGATGGCAGTGCCCCCCACACCTGGCCTACTTTCTTCAAACCACCTCACACTGCTCCTTGCCCAAGTCAGCTGTGTATTGATCTGCTCACAGTGCCCTCACACACTTTCCCACTTCTCTTTTTCTTATATTATTTCATCTTTACCTTTGCCTGTTTACCAACATAAATTACGATGCCTTAACCTCTGAATGCCAGCTCCTTTCTACCATCAACATCCAGTTCAGATTCCTCTTTATCATTCATCCAACACACATTGACTGAGTACCTGGTACATACCGACTGGCATGCTAGGTTTGGGGTACCCATTGGTGAGTAAACAAGCATGCTCTCTGCCCTGTGAAGCTTACAGCCTAGAGGGAGGCAGACAATTCACTGGAAAGCAAACAAATAAGTAATAAGGAATGAGCAATGAGACAGAATCATAAGGCGAACCTATTCAGAGAGGGTGGTGACATTTAAGCTAAGACCTGAAGAATGAGGAGAAACCAGGTGTCCTTTGAGAGTGAGTAGGGACAGAGCACCTGGCAGAATGAGCAGCATGTCAGGTGCTTATGTATGTTTTAGAAAGCTAGGTGCGGCCAACAGATGGGAAGAGGACAGGAATGGAAGTGGGGGAGACCAGCGGGTGGCTGTGGAAGGAATCCGGAGGAAAACAATGGAGGAGAATGGTGGCAGTGACAGTGGAGAGAAGTGATAATGGAGAGAATTGGTGTAAAAGATTGAGAGGAGCCAAGAGTGGATCATTCCAAGCAATTTAAGCCCCTACTGACTCTTTCAGCCTAGTGCCAGGTGCCCAAAAAAGATCAAAACATGTTTGTTCCTTTTCTTTTTCTTTTCTTTTCTTTCTTTCTTTCTTTCTTCTTCTTTTTTTTTTTTTTAAGATTTAGCAATTCTATACACCATTTGGTTGACAGTAACTCAGATAATATCCTGTGACATCTCTTCCACTTTTTTAAATCAAACATACTGGAACATATCATCAGATAAACACTAAAAAGTACACCATTTGCCATCCTAGGAAAGAGTCAACTTAGCTCTTTGAGGAGATAATTTTTTTCTCTGATAGCAAAGCCATGGTAACAAAAAGGAAGCATCAGTTGTAGTTTCTCTTTAAAATTTTAACTTTATCTGATATTATATTCTTGATTACTCAGATACTGATGTTCTGAGGTAATATTAATTTTAGGCGATTTTCCAAAGGTTCCAGGTCTATTTCTGGCATGACCCTTACTCATGATTGGAGATCAGAGGGTGAACGGCAGAATTGCACTGGATGGGGCATGCCAAGGGTAAGCCAGAGCGGTGTGGCCATATTGCAAGGAGCCAATCAAATATGGTCACAGTCAAGCTTGTTTGCACAGCAGAAGCAGAGGACCCTGTGCTTGATTGTTGGAGGTAAGGAGACGGGGGGAAGGAGAAAAAAAGTTGCTCGAGGAGAAAGCTGAGTGAAGATTGTTCTCCATCATTTGTGGATGAGTTTGTCCAACTGGAGATTTCAGGTCAGACTCTACCCGAGTTTCCTGTACAACCAATGGAGGTCTGAGAGCTGGAAGATGCCAGGTGGACTTGTAGGTGGCTCACCTAAAGAGTGTTCTGGGTGAGATCCCCCAGGGACAAGTCTTGGGCCTGAATGGAGACTTTTGAGCAGGAAGGTTTGGAAGAACCATGCATCACATGCTGGTGGGTTTGGGATGAGATAGCTCAAGAAATGTGGGAAAGTCCCAGCAATCAGTTATCAATACTGGGAGGGGGGGAAGGGGGCGGAATCTTTCATTTAAAAAAATAGTCTTCATATAAATGCTTCTATTCTATCAACATGTGCAAAAAGTTGTGAAATCAACTGAGTATTAAATATTCCGCTGTACCGAAAATAGCAAAACAACAAACACAGGTTATTCAGTCTTTCCACTTTGGAAAAAGAAACACTTCATCAATTCAACCCATAATTTAAGCCTACGATGTGATCACGGGCTCTCGCTAGACTAGGGGCATGGTCTGAATGAGGGGCTTTGCTACTGGTCATTCCAGCCATGTAGAAGGAGCTCCAGTCTCGCCCCTGCTGTGGGGGAAAGACCGTGTCTAAACAGCTGCAGCTGAATCAACTGACTGAAGGTTCGAGTGAACCTAATTAGCTGTGGCATGGCTGCTTGAGGAGGCCCCACGGTTGGGCCATGAGCCTTGGCTCTGCCCCTTGCCCGGCCCTCGCAAGTCCTTCGGCCGTTCTAATGACTGTATTCTGCGGTCCTTATTCCGTTCACCCACAGGACAGACATGCTCCTTTATTTTTCAAGTCCTAAAGTGAACATAAATACTGCCAGTCAAAAAGTACCAACTGAGAACGTGGAAGAGAGAATGAGCGAAGAATCGCTCCCCAGTGACGTCAGCGAGGGAATGCAAAATTTCTACAACTAGGTACTTTCATTTATCAGTGTTATGGGTTTATTGTGCTTCCCCTTTCATACAAATATGCTGCTTTTTTCGGTTCTGGGCTTAGCCTGTGGGTCCCACCCTAGTCCCCAGAGAACGCATGATGGCTATCATTTTCCTCCACGTACTGGAAAGAAAACAAATTAGCAGGAGACCTTCCTGACTTAGGAGTTTTATAATGATAATACTCAGTTACAATAGTAAAATGATTTTTTTTAACCAATTTATTTCTATGATTCATTTTCTTACTATGTTGATGCATTAAAAAAAAAAAAAGAAGAAGAAGAAGACTGCCAAGCAAATTCACTACTATAATTTAGTAATCTATCCTAAAGCATTATTTAAAGGCTTTTACAATTTATATGTTTTTCCTGGCAAACTAACCAGATGTTGATTACCAAGATACTTTAAGTTTCAAAAGGAAATACTTTTGCTTCTCTCGTGGCCTCTGGAAAAGTGATAAAAGGATGGTTACTCAAACTGGATTTCTGTTGAGTAACTGTTGCTTTTCTGTCCAGATGAGTTTGCTGAATTGGCATTCCTTTTAAGTTTCTTACAGGAGCCATATAGTCAAGGTATTCTTTGGGCTGAAGTTGTACAAAACTTAAACATAGAGCAGACCATAACCCGGGCAGGTGTGGCTGCTTTGGGAATTGTGTGCTATTGTAAACAAAGAAAAAGTGCTTCTGATCCCTGTGTTAGGGGTCTCCCACATTTGACTCCTCACCAGACTCAGGTGAGGGTCAGAAGCTTCTGGTCAGAATGTTACTCTCCACCACATGCTCTCAGCATCGTATGCACACCTCATGATGGCATTAATCCCTTCGAAGGTAAACATATTCTTGTATGTTGGTTTCTTCACTCAATCGTGAGGGTTGAGGCAATATAGGGGAAGGACGGGGTTGGGTTCAAATCCATTTAGGCCACATTTTAGTCGTGAGACACAGGTTAAACTAGATAACCTCCCTAAGTCTCCTTTTTAAATCATTTGGTTAAAAGAGAGAGAGAGGATCATAATGCCTTTATCTCAGGCTTGAATAAGGAACAGATATGTACTTACCTACATATGGTACTCAAGAAGGTACGTACATATGGTGCTCAAGAAGTGTCTACCCCTCATTTTCACTGTTCTTTATCTTTTAGTAAATCAGTGCTTAGCCCTTAGTAGGGGATGCAATAGATTCACGTGCGATACGTAAATTAATGAAGACGAGGAGAAGAAGGAGTCCTCAAGAGTTTTGAGAAGGAAGTTTGTCTGGAATACACTTCATTGTCTTTAACCCAGTCAGCTTCTTCACCCACATTCCTGACTCTGTACGCACGTCCAAGGTTTATATAGTGTTAGCCTGAGAAGAGCAGTGGAAGGGGAAGGTAGTGGCTCTGGCCTTTCCCTCTTATTTTTGAGTTAGTTAGTAGGTTGAATTAGTTAGGGACCACTGTTCTATATGTGAGTCTAAATTCATCAGAATGGGAAAAAAATAGATATTTCTCAAAATTATTGGTGGCAAGTAAGAAGGAAAGTTCACAGTGTTACAAAATGTGTCCCCAGACAGCTGAGGATGAGCCCTTGATTGCACTGGGGCAAGCTTCAAGGGGACTGGATCTCAACTCCCCACCCGCCATTTTGTAGTACCAAGTACTTTCTATAAGCTTTCTTTTTTTTTTTAAGCTAAAAAATAGACTTACACATCCATCACTATTATTTAATTTGCTCAAAATAGTCTATTTCTTTCTCTGTGTCTTCGCCTGTTGCTCTGAGAGCAGAAGGTGATGAAGGGAAAGCCTCTTCAAAGAAGATGAAAAGCCCCCTTGTTATGAAACATCTCATTTCCATGGTTAAATACTATTCAGAATACAGGTAAAGCCCTGAGTAGTTTCCCTGGTGTTTGCCAAGCCCAAAGCCGCAGACGGTCGAGAGGGGCAGAACATGAGCAATGAGGGAATGTGGGCTCAGGGATTCCATGTTTGGACAGATGGCTTCAGGCAGTGCTGCTAGCCAGAGAAAGCAAAAGTCCACGCCTGGAGCACCAGGCCCCAGGAGACCAAGTGCAGACGTTTGCACCAACTGAGTGAGGTCATGGGGAGAGCCAAGTATGAAGACAGGACTCTCAGTCATCATCACCCACAAAGTGTCAAGAGGAAAGGAGAGTGGTTTTAGTCATAAACTGGATAAATGGATTATTTTTCTTGAAAAAGAGTATTTATGAGAATGAAGTCATATGGAAAGGGTTATCAAAATAAGAAGCAGTAGTGACAAATTTGGGTGGGTGGGAGTGGTAAGGGGTATTAATCCTGCTTCCTTGGTATCCCCTGGCCGTTATGTGTTCTGGGTGTAGACCTGGTTTATTAAATAGGTTTTATTTGATGTGTCCACCTGGATCACAGTGGGTAATGGCTGCCTGGAGTCCAGGGAAAGAATCTGGTAATTGATTACTGATGTCTGCCACAGGACAGGAAATAGGGATAGTTACATTAATGCCCTTTACTGGCCATCCCTGGTCTAGAACTCAGCTTCCTCATCTTGAAAGCAATGCCCACCAAAGTTATGTGAATTATTCTAAGCCTAGGGTGTAACCGATGCGTGTATTGTTTGAGGGTTATTGTAGGGATATTAAATTCACTTGCTTATTACACTGTATTTAGCATTCAAGTAAATGGAAGTACTCAACCTTCTGCATTATTCATCATAACCCCCTCATTGTGCATAGATATTTTGGGATTATAGTAGTCCTGGCATTAAGTCATCAGTCACATAATGCAGTGGTACCTGATACGGCCTTACAGGATAATACGCTTTCATTGGTTGGGGTTTTACAATGTGATGTCAAACTGAAACACTGCATAGTTAATTCTATATATAAAAAAATGGGACACTTGCAATTGTCTTGGAGATCTGTATCTGTCTATTTATCTATTTTCAAAATGTGCAAGATGAAGCATTAGCTACAAGTGAGATAAGCCTGTTTTAAACAACTGCTTCATAACAAATAAGCTTTTTGATTAGAAGACCTTCAAAAAATAGTCCTAGTCTCAAGGATCTGGAAGAGTCCTTGAGAAGCTGACTAATTTTCTAACCACCCTTCATATTCAGGCAGGACTTCACATGAAGGGCTTCTGGAATTATTTTGCACAATTTTCATCTTTAAACTTCCTAAAGCAGATTTGACAGTCTCCTTGAATAACCTGTTACACGACAGATCCAAGTTTTGTGGGGCCTGGAGCTCATACAAGTTTGGGGGTTCCTTTTAAAGAAAATGGATACAAAAATCCGTTTTACAAATTGTACATAAACGTAAGACATATAAACACATCACCAAGTCCTCTACCAGGGCTTTGGAAGGGGCTTGTAGCCCTGAAGCATTAACTTTATCAGCTTTGTATTCTTTTTTTTTTCTTCAAGTTTTTTTTAAATTAAAAGATTTTTTTTTTTAAGTAGGCTCCGTGCCCAACATGGGGCTTTGAACTCATGACCCTGCAATCAAGAGTCACATGCTCAATGGACTGAGCCAGCCAGGCACCCCTAACTTTTTAAATTCCAGTTAGTTAACATGCAGTGTGATATTAGTTTCAGGTGTGCAATATAGTGATTCAACACTTCCATACCCGCTGCTCATCACAAGTGCCCTCCTTAATCCCCATCACCTAGTTCCCCCACCCCTGCCACCTCCCCTCTGGTAACCAGGAGTTTGTTCTCTATGGTTAAGAGTCTGCTTCTTGGTTTGTCTCTCTCTCTCTTTTTTTTTCCCCTTTGTGTGTTTGTTTTGTTTCCTAAATTCCACATACAGGTGAAATCATATGATATTTGTCTTTCTCTGACTTATTTCACTTAGCATAATACTCTCTAGCTCCAACCATGTCATTGCAAATGGTAAGATTTCATTCTTTTTATAGCTAATATTCCATTGTATGATATACCACATCTTCTTTATCCATTCATCAGTCGATGGACACTTGGGCTGTTTTCATAATTTGGTTATTGTTGATAATGCTGTTACGGAACCTGGACTGGATCGCCTGACAGAAGAACCAAGTGGCACCCGGAGATCTTGGGGATTGGAAGTTTATTTAACGCCGGCAGGCTCAGAGGAGAGCGATCTCCAAAAGCACAAACAAAGGGGGCAATTATACGCTTCTACTTCCGCATACTTGGCACTTAACGGCACGTGCGAGGAGTGGGGCAGGGAGAAGAACCCGGAAGAGCCCTGGGACAAGGACTGGGACTCTCTCATTGACTCGGTTGGCCATCTTAGGACACAGATTTTCCTTATCATTCCCCCTTTTGATGCCCCTTTAAGCACCTAGTTTAGAGAGCATCATCTTCATCTTCTAAGGGGCGATATAGTGAGTAAGGAGTAACTGGAGTCTGATTTTAGCAATTTGAGCAGTGATAAACCTAGTAACGGCATTAAGAATACAAGGACCAAATGCCACTTTGAGGAGAAGTGATAGGAGGGGGCCGACAAGGGAGGCGAATGAAGGGAACCACTGTGAGAGGGTATCCCACCAAGTTGTCTGCTGGAGTGTTACCCACCGGCGATGTACCTGTTCCTGTAATTGGGTCAGAGTTTCTTGGACCACCTCCGACTCATTAGCATAGAAACAATATTTCTCCTGTAAGAAGAGGCAGAGGCCCCCCCCTTGCGCGGCTGTGAACAAGTCGAGCCCACACCTGTTTTGGAGGACCACTGAGGCCAGTGAATTGAGTTGGTGCTGCAGGGCCAGGGCTGACTGAGTGAGGGCTGAAAAATCTGCTGTGAGTTGTTGAGTTAACCCCTGGTACTGAGCCTGAGACATCCGACACCAGTGGCGCTGAGGGCAACACCTGATGCCGCCAGCAGCCTCACGATAGGAGGGATGGCCATGGGGGAGCACCAAGGGCAGCTAGGAGGTCTCCATATGAGTGGGGCATGGTTCCCAGGAGGACTGAAATATCAGGTAAGAGACTGACAGGAGTGCATGATTGATCGCACGGAGTGATGGAGATTTATACACCTTGATCACAAGCCAGAAAAGTGTTGTTCAGCGCACAGACCTGACTATGGCCCATGATGGGAGAGGAAGAGTTGCCATACAGTGGTACCGGAGCCAGAAAGGGATAATCTGAGGTCCCTGGTGCCGAGGTGGGAGGTGACATGGTAGATTGGTTGAGGATGACACCTAGGTATTGGACGGGACCGGGCTTTATGCAGATCCAGCAGTCAGATGCTAAGGGTGGATTTGAGGGGTTAAGCACTTGGTAGGAGGCATTAATCATACCTAACAGTTGTGCTATAGATGCTTGCTGCGTGTGGATGGGGGACGCAGGGATGCACCAGGGTGAGTTATTTGCTGTCTGACTCTGGGGGTTGACTGTAAGGCTTGGAGTGGACATGGACTTAATCATAAATTTGGCCATGGGGTCGGTTCCCACAGGGTGATATTGGCCCAACAGGAGAATGATTCCTGTAGCCAATGATGTGGAACAGGGTTCTAAGATTGAGAGGGGGGGTGGTATATAGTGATTGTTAGGGCAAGAGGTGGCATTGCATGACAAGGAAATCCAGATGTCACTGCACTGTTTGAGGTGCCACCACCTGGTGGACCATCGTTCCATTCCCGGCCAAGTCGCCACCCGTGACTCACATCCCCAGGCTTGCAAGCAGAACTGAGGGCAGGTGTTTGGCTGTTGAGGCGTAGGGCCCCCACAGATGTAGATATCTACCAGCTGGTAACCTGAATGAAGGCCATGGTAGGAACACCATCTATGAGGTTCCCAGGAGGTATTAAGAAGCTGGCATCCATAAAAATGGAGGTTAACCTTTGGTGTGTGCCCATCCCAGGTGGAAGAAGTCAGTGAGGACTGGTGCAGGATTGGGGGGTTAAGTTGGAAAGTCCATTTGCCAATAACAGTGATACAAGAGTTTGCCCCCCTTGCCTGGCTGGGCAAGCTAGAGGCAGTGAGGAGGAACAGCACAGCAGGTAGCAGAAGACCGGGACTGACTAGGGCCAGGAAAACCATGATGAAATGTGCTCAGGAGTAGACAGCAGAGGGTCAATAAAAGTGGGATCTATGACCTTAGGTAGAGGGAGCCATCGTGGCTAACCCGTCAGCAGATGAAACCCGTGGACAAGCGAGTACAGTAATACACCCTAGGGACACCCAATAAGCAATGACAATAGTAAGTCTCTGAGGGAAAGTCCAGTCAGGAGGGGCAACAGTGTAGAGTCCGACTCCCAAGATGAGTGAAATCAGGCTGATGAGAGCCAGGGACCACGGTGAGCAGGTGTCCATCAGTTGGTGGGGTCTCATCGAATGTGAAGCTGGAGAGGGTTTGTGAAGGCTGGCTGGACTCTCCACTGGCACCATTCCTCGCCTGAATGATGAGCTTTGTTCACTCTCTAGTGGTGGACCCTGAGACCTTGAGGGCAGTAGGGGCAGTTAGAACAACAGTGTGGGGCCCTGTCCACTGTGGTTTGAGGGGGTATTTCTTCCAATCTTTGACCCAAATGGAATCCCCTGTCTGGAAGGAGTGTACCTGAGACCCTGAGGAGACTGGGGCCCTCTCAGTGGTGTACTTTTGTAATTTATTTAGGGTGGCCCCCAGGGCCTGAAGCTGCTCCTTTATCCCTTTATCTCCAACCTGATGCAAATTTCCTGGAAGGCTTCCCAAGCACAGGGGAGGCCATCCACATATTAATTTGAATGGGGGGAAACCTGATGTCCTGGGCATGCAGTGAGCACGCAGGAGAGCTAGGGGTAGCAGATCCGGCCATGGGAGGTTAGTCTCCTGACAAAACTTTGCTAAAGTTCCCTTGAGGTTGCTATTCATTCGCTCTACTTTCCCTGAACTTTGGGGCTGGTAAGAGGTATGGAGCCTCCAGGTGATGTTGAGAGATTTGGTCAAGACCTGTACAATGTCTGCCACAAATGCGGGTCCATTGTCACTATGGATTGTTAATGGCAGGCCGAACCGGGGCACGATCTCCTGAAAGAGGACTTTAGCTACTTCCCGGCTTTGCTCTGTCCTGGTCAGGAAGGCTTCGACCCACCCAGAGTATGTGCATACTATTACTAGGAAACATCTGAACCCCCTGCTCGGCTGCACATCTGTGAAGTCTACCTCTAGATCTTTGAAGAGGGTTGCTCCCATCCTCTGGACACCTGGCGGGGGCCATGGTGCAGACTGAGCATTATTTGTAGCACATGTTATGCATCGTTCACTCGTTGCTCGGCACAGTGCTGGCAGCTGACTGATGTAGTAGTGCTTCTTGAGAAGGGCCTCTAATGCAGTTTGTCCCAGATGAGTGAGTTGGTGGTATTCCTTGACTAGAGGCCCTCCAGTTGCTGTTGGAACAAAGATGCACCCATCTGGCGTCATCCACCATCCCTTTTCAGTCAGGGTGGCTCCCTCAGCCATAGTCCATTCCTTTTCCTTTTTAGTGTAACTGGGTGGAGGGACTTCTTCTGGGGGTGTTAGGGCCATGGTGAGGGAACGGGCTCTGTCCATGTCCTGACTGGCTGCAATCTTGGCTGCCTCATCTGCCAGATGATTTCCCCGCACTATGGGGTCGGCTCCTGTCTGGTGTCCCTTACAGTGCAGGTTTGCTACTTCCTTTGGAAGCCAGATGGCTTTGAGGAGTCTCAGCATCTCCTCTTTGTTCTTGATAGCTTTTCCTGCTGCAGTTAGGAGGCCCCTTTCCTTGTAGAAATCTCCATGTCTATGTACAGTAGCAAAGGCGTACTGAGTGTCGGTATAGATGTTGACTCACTTGCCTTCACCGAGGGTGAGGGCTTGGACAAAGGCATATAATTCAGCCCATTGAGCTGACCATCCAGCTGGTAATGCCTTAGCTTCTAGCACTTCAGTGGTTGTGGTTACTGCATAACCCACTTTCTGGGCACCCTCTTGTAGGTAACTGCTGCCATCGCTGAACAGTGTGAGCTCTGGATTCTTTATGGCTTGATCCTGCAGATCTGGACGGCTCACATAGACTTCATCAGTCACCTCAGAGCAGTCATGGTCTGGTTCCCCCTCTTCCGTGGGGAGAAATGTTGCTGCATTTAATGTCCTTACTGTTTCCAGGGTGACCCATGGGTTTTCGCAGAGGAGCCCTTGGTATTGTGCTAGCCAAGAGTTGGAAAGGAAGCGGTGTCCCTGTGCATTCATGAGGGACACAACTGCATGAGGGACCTTGACGTTAAGTTGTTGCCCCAGGGTAAGTTTGTCCACCTCCTTGATGAGTAGGACTGTGGCTGCCAGCACCCTGAGGCATGGTGGCCATCCCGCTGCCACGGGATCCAGCTTCTTTGACAGGTAAGCGACTGGCCATTGCCAGGGTCCGACCATCTGGGTGAGTACCCCAAGCGCTACTTTTTCCTTTTCATGCACAAAAACATTGCAGGGGTTTTCTACATCTGGTAGTCCCAGGGCTGGAGCCCGTCCCAGGGCTGGAGCCCACCCCAGAGCGGTCTTTATCTCTGTGAAAGCAGCTTCTGCTTCCTCAGTCCAGGTAGGGGGTTCTCAATCTGGTCCCCCTAAGAGATCATAAAGGGGTCTTGCTATTGCCGAGAATCCAGGGATCCAGATGTGGCAGAATCCTGCAGTCCCCAGGAATTCTCGTAGGCCCCTTTTTGTCTGGGGCTGTGGCAGGGAGATGATGACCCTTTTTCTCTCTGCCCCTAGTTCTCTTTTCCCTTGGGTGAGGAGGAACCCAAGATATTGGACCTGTTGTTGGCAGATTTGTGCCTTCCTCCATGAGGCTGGGTATCCCGAGTCTGACAAGAGCTGTAGGAGGTTCTTTGTGCCTTTTGTGCAGTCTTCTTGTGTGTCACTGGTGAGGAAGAGGTCATCCACATACCGGAGGAGGGCGCATCGTGTGGCCTCTCTTGGGAAGCTGGCGAGGTCCGTGGCCAGCACTTCCCCAAAGAGAGTTGGTGAGTTTTTAAACCCCTGCAGGAAGTGCGTCCAAGTCAGTTGCATCTGGTGTCCTGTATCAAGTTCAGACCATTCAAAGGCAAATAGTGGCTCACTCTGGGGAGCTAAGTGGAGGCAGAAGAAGGCATCCTTCAAATCTAGGCATTCATGAGGGACACAACTGCATGAGGGACCTTGACGTTAAGTT
Source organism: Neomonachus schauinslandi (assembly GCF_002201575.2). Taxonomy (NCBI): domain Eukaryota; kingdom Metazoa; phylum Chordata; class Mammalia; order Carnivora; family Phocidae; genus Neomonachus; species Neomonachus schauinslandi. Next base: position 62,710,689 of record NC_058405.1, on the reverse strand, counting down.
GTTGCCCCAGGGTAAGTTTGTCCACCTCCTTGATGAGTAGGACTGTGGCTGCCAGCTGGCCGACCCTAGGATTTGGCCAAGGAGGGTGTATGGATTCGGGACCACTGGGTGGAGAGAGATGGTCACCTTGTTGATGGCCTGCAGGTCTTGAACTGGTCGGTATCCCCCTCCTGGCTTCTTCACTGGCATGAGTGGGGTATTCCAGGCCAACTGGCACTCAACTAGAATACCTGCTTCTTTGAGTTTGGTCAGATGTCCTTGGATGCTGATCTTAGCTTCTTGTGGAAGGGGGTATTGCCTTTGCCTCTGAGGTTGGTCTCCTGGGATCAGTTCAACAATGACAGGGGCCCGATTCTGGGCTAGTGTAGGTGGGTTGTTTTCAGCCCATACTGAAGGGAAGGCAAGTCTGAACTCCGGCGGGCTGCTCGGTTGGGCCCGGGCACAGAATAGCCTCCATTCTTCTTCCCTTGGCATGGTAATTGCTAGTATTAGAGACCCCATCTCCTCTTGCCTTGGGGTCAATCGGAGGCTAGTGTGTCCAGTGGGCTCAAAGGTTATCTGAGCCCTAAGCTTGGAGAATATGTCTTGGCCCAGAAGAGGGATGGGGCAATCTGGCAGATAAAGGAATTCATGTCAGACCTGGTGGTCCCCGAGTTCACACTGGCAAGCCTTGCAAAAGGGCTGCTGTATCCGCCCGCGTCCCAGTCCTTTTGCTGAAAGGTGCCACTGAGGAGGTGACAACAGAGTGCTTGGCCTCAGTATCAACCATAAAAGTCACTGGTTGGCCCCCCACCTTCATTTTGACTGTGGGCTCATGGGGGCCAAGGAGGAAAGAGCCCAGTCCCCCTCAGTCTCAGTCCATTCCTGCAAGGCCTATGAGGGCCTCCTCTTGGGATTCTTCCTTGTAGCAGCTGGGCTTTTGAGCCTTTCCCCAGTGGGGACATTCGTTTTTCCAATGCCCTTTCTCTTTACAGTAGGCATATTGATCCCTTGCCAAGGGGGTTCTAGGCTTCTCCCCTTTTGGTGGTTGGGGTCTCCCATCTTTGTGTTGTCCTTTTCTCTCAGGGCAGTGGCAAGGAGGCTGACTTTCTTCTTCATCTTTTTGTTGGCTCCCCGTTCGGCTGCGACCTCCCTGTTCATGTAGACCTTATTGGCAATCTCTATTAGTTGGGTGATGTTCATCCTGGCAAAACCCTCTAGTTTCTGAAGTTTTTTTCTGATGTCTGGGGCAGCCTGAGCCACAAGGGAGGTGTTTACCATCTGTTGGCTTTCCTTTGCCTCGGGGTCAAATGGAGTGTATATCCTGTAGGCTTCACATAGTCTTTTGTAGTAGTCCCGGGGGACTCCCCTGGTTGTTGATTGACTGAGGATACCTTAGTCATGTATATGGGTTTCTTAGCTCCTGCCCGGATTCCCCAGAGGAGGGCCTCCTGGTACCAGCGGATGTGGGCCTGTCCCTCGGTTGTGGTGAAGTCCCATGCTGGGCGCTCTTTGGGTGTGGCCATATTAGCCCAGGCAGCAGGGTTGATGACTCCCACTGGTGCGTGCTCTTCCAGGTACTGCCATGCACCTTTCAATATTCTCCTTTCCTCTGTGTTAAACAGGGTGCGGAGTAACTGTTGGCAGTCTTCCCATGTTGGCCGATGAGTCTGGAAGAGGGATTCTATGAGGTCTATCATAGCCTGTGGTTTCTCAGAGTAGGATGGGGTGTTATGTTTCCAGTTGAGGAGGTTGGTGGTGGAGAAGGGCTGATAATACATCATGGAATGGCCGCATCGGACCGTCCTGTCTTCATTGTGCCTCTCGGGTTCCCGCATCTCTCGTACCGGCATTTGGAGGGTGCTTGTGCCCAGCCTGGGGCTCAGCCTGGCTGCTGGTACTGGAGAAAGTGGATCTTTTGGGCCTGGGGGTGCTGGTGGATCCTCTGGGCCTGGGGGCGCCGGTGAAACCGATGGCGGCAGAGTGTCTGGAGCTAAAGGGCCAGGTGCAGGCAGTCTTGGGGGTATGTATGGTGGGGGCAGAGTCAGTTCATCCTCAGGATCTCCGGCTAGGATTTGTGGAGACTGGGGCTTTTGCTGATTTTCTTTGGGCCGCTTGGATGAAGCTTGATTAAGACCCTGGCCTGTCCCTGCCTATTGCAAGCAAATCGCACCCAGGGGGGAAGGGTCTGAACAATTCCTAACTGGGAGTCAGTGTACGGAAACTGGTCAGGGTGTCCTGGTTCTCCTGTTATGACTCGCCATACTCGATGACGATGAATCATTGGGACATCCAGTGTCCATTCTGAAGACCACCCTACATCAAAGGTGGGCCATTCCAATTCACATAGGGTTCTCAACTTGCCGGGGTTCATCCTGACTCCATAGTCTCCTGAAAACCCCTTCTTGAAACTTTTGATCATGGTCTCTAGAACCATAGGTTTACTCTGCCCTGACCCCATGGCGATGTCCCTGTGTGCTGTGGTGCAGAGACAGACAAAGGGGGGGGGTGCCTCCTGAGATGAGGAGACCAATCAGATGCCCATTTGGCTGTGTCCCAAAGGAGCTTAGGTGAGGCTTAGCCGTAGGGGTCTCAGTGTTGTGACTTACGATTGGAAACTATTCTGATGCCTCCATAGACCGTATGCCGTTCACCACGGAATCACAGACGGGCCCACTCAGACTCCTTGGGCTTCTGGGGACCTTAAGGGTGCTGGCCCGTGGAGTCACAGAATCAGTCCGCTTGAGCAAGCCAGGTCGAACTGCACATTCATGCACACATTCACAGTCCAGAAGTTATTACATTCCCTCCCTGGGAATCCCTACCTGTGAGATCTCTAAGACGTCTCTGGGAGGTGATCAGGCTTCCCTTCCACCCCAGTGTGGGTGGGCCTGTCTGGGTCCTGGGGCCCCAGGCCTTACCAGAATCCAACGTCAGGACCAGGTCCTCACCTGCCAAGTCTCCTCGAGTCCAGTGGGAACAGTGGAGCAGGGCCAGCCCGAGGCAACCGGGGTGGGAGATTGCCAAAAATTAGGCAGGGCACACCTTCTTCATTAGGATCCCTCATTCTGTCACTGCTCCAAACCAGTGGCAACAATGGGCCAGCGCGGTTGGGTTTCCCAGTCAGGGAACCAAATGTTAACGGAACCTGGACTGGATCACCCGACGGAAGAACCAAGCAGCACCAGGAGATCTTGGAGGATAAGAGGTTTATTTAACGCCGGTGGGCTCAGAGGAGAGCGGTCTCCAAAGGTCTGAGCCTTGAGCACAAACAAAGAGGTCAATTTATACACTTCTACTTCCGCACACTTGGCACTCTTGGTGCGTGCGCAAAGTGGGGCAGGGAGAAGAACCCGGATGGTGCACGCGGGAAGCAGAGTAGGGAGAAGAACCCGGAAGAACCCCGAGGCAAGGACTGGGACTCTCTCCCTGGCTCAGTCGGCTGTCTTAGGACACAGATTTTCCTAATCAATGCTGCTATAAACATCCAGGGGTGTGTATCCCTTTGAATTAGTATTTTTGTATTCTTTGGGTAAATACCTAGTAGTGCAATTGCTGGATAGTAGGGTAGCTCTATTTTTACATTTTTGAGGAACCTCCATGCTGTTTTCCACAGTGACTGCACCAGTGTGCATTCCCACCAACAGTGTAAGAGGGTTCCCCTTTGTTCACATCCTCGCCAACATTTGTTTCTTGTGATGTTGATTTTAGCCATTCTGACAGGTGTGAGGTGATATCTCCTTGTAGTTTTGACTGCATTTCCCTGATGTTCAGCGATGTTGAGCATCTTTTCATGTGTCTGTTGGTCATCTGAATGTCTTCTTTGAAAAAATGTCTATTCATGTCTTCTGCCCATTTTTTAATTGGATTATTCATTTTTTGAGTGTTGAGTTTTATAAGTTCTTTATATATTTTGGATATTAACTCTTTATCAGATATGTCATTTGCAAACATCTTCTCCCATTCCATACGTTGCCCTTTAGTTTTGTTGACTGTTTTCTTTGCTGAGACCTGAAATCATCAAAATCCTAGAGGCGAACACAGGCAGTAACGTCTTTGACCTCAGCCGTAGCAACTTGTTTCTAGATATGTCTCCTGAGGCAAAGAAAGCAAAAGCAAATATAAACTATTGGAACTTTACTTTGTATTCTTTTTTTAAAAGATTTTGTTTATTTATTTGAGAGAAAAAGACAGAGATAGCAAGAGAGAACATGAGCCGGAGGAAAGAGGGAAGCAGGCTCTTCACTGAGCAGGGAGCCTGAGCAGGACTCGATCCCAGGACCCTGGGATCATGACCTGAGGCCAAGGCAGACACTTAACCGACTGAGCCACCCAGGTGTACCCAGGTTTGTGTTCTTAATAGTCAGTAATGTGGACTAACTTCTTAATCCTGCTGGAATTGAGGAAATAGCTACCTATACACTTATCTAAGGTAAGAAAGAATATAGCAAATTCTGATTTCATCTCACACATTCTTCTAGGAATGGGAGTCCAAGTAGTAAAATGTGTGAGTGGGTAAATTTTTTAATTTGTTTTCAAGACTATATGCGATTCCTGATAGAATATTCTTCAACACACATGAGCATATACAAAGAGCAGTAGAAAGTTTATCTATGATAAAAATTCGGGCTTCTGAAAATAATGAAATTTTTAATTTTCCTTTCCTCTTCCCCTTCCACTCCTTTCCACTATGATTTCTTTTCTTTCATTTTCTTTTTTATTCCTCTCCTCCTCCAGCTCTTTATGCTTCTATCCTTGTTTCTCTTTTTTTTTTACCCTTTTCTCTCTCTTCTCCTTAAAACTACATATTAAAAATTCTAAAATATCACAACTAAAATGTCAACTATAAGAAGAAGTTAGGTTCATTGTTCCCACATACCCTTTTCTTATTTTTACTTATAATTTTTTTGAGAGAGAGAGGAAGGGGTGCAGAGGGAGAGAGAGAGAGGGAGAATCTCAAGCAGACTCCATGCTGAACATGGAGCCCGACTTGGGGCTCGATCCCACATCCCCAAGATCATAACCTCAGCCGAAACCAAGAGTTGGATGCTTAACCAACTGAGCCGCACAGGTGCCCCCTATACTTATAATTTTTTTAGGGTTATTAAGGAAACTCACATTAATTGTACACGCACAATAAGACCTGAAAGCCTAACACTCAGCAAGACAAGAGTAGGTGAAAATAAGGTAGCAGCCAAGCCCCGAAAGTACAGGTATTAGATGTAGATACATTTCTTGTATCTGCAACTCCAAATCCAGGGATGAATCACCAAAACATACAGAAGAAAAACAAATGCTGTTTTTAATTTTTTTTTTCCAGAAAGCATTCTATTTTGGTTTCTCTCAAACTAGGTCTGCAGACATTTTTTGGAGCTTTGCGATTTTTTTTTTCCCTTAACAGGTATCTTTATTACTGAAATTTAGAAACATTGTTTTACTAAAAATTTAAAACGTGAAATATTTCAAATCTCAGAAAGTAATATGACACCAAAAGAGCCCATTGATCAAATCTGGCAGATTTGTTATACGGTTTCTGATCTCTAGTTTTTTTTTTAAAGGTATCAAACATTTCACATATATAGTTAAAGCCCCTCTTCTAGGCTCCCTTTCTCTTTCCGCTCACCTTAGAGTTAACCACCAATTAGATGGTGGTGGAAACACTTTGTGACTTCACGGATGTTTTCTACAGTTGCATTTTATCAAGTTGTACGAAGAATTCATTTTTTTTTTTTGCTCCAAAAATAGATTAAACATCTATTGTTCATCCATCTATTTCAGATACAAAGGTGAAAGTGCAGAACAAAAAGTACTGAAAAGAGATTAGGATTACTTAATTAAATTAATTAATTAGTTAGAAATTAATTAAATCACACACTCAACAAAACCAAGTACACACAAAGTTTTGGTTCACATTCTTTCAATCGTAAATGTCAAAGGACATGTGATGGGTTAAAGAGGGGCAATTCTGATTCACCTAATCCTGACACATTCTTGGTCTTACTGTCAAAATCATAGATAAATTGGGACCTGGGACTACAAGTTCTGACTGCCTAGACTTGTCCAGGGAACCTTGGCATGACCTTGGGGATGTCAACAGCCCTGGCTCTTACACTATCATTGGTGACATATTGATGAAAGGAAACATTTTCTTCTCACAGAGGCATTATTAGTATGGGACCTTTGAATAAAAGCTAACTCTATTCCAGGCTAAAGATGAGACTAATGTTAAATGGAGAAGAACAATGAACATATTCTTAATTGGGGATCTTGCTTGTTGAAAATTAGGAAGAACAATCACTTATTAGTTAAAATGATGCTTTGCATCTTAATTGTGGCCAAGATATATTATGTAAAATATTGAGAGAGAGTGACAAGGCCACAAATATAACAATATTGATGTAGGTTGGGATTTCCAAGCACTAGTCATTTCTCAGTTTAGTGAAACTAAAGACCAGAAGATTTAGAAGACGGAGTAAAAACAAGAAATAATTGCAGTTATCAATATGAGAGTAACAGTATTCCATGAATACATTTGCTAATTATTTTATCTTTACTGACCTCACCTTCTAAAGTAGATCATCTTTAAGATCCTCATTAATACCTGGACTTTCTTCTCTTTAGGCACATAGTCCTTTGGATGTATAGTCATAATGGATGCATTTGTATAAGAAGTGTCTTGAAAGTTACACTGTGACCAAAATTTTGGGATGAAAGCAAAATACATTGTTATTATTTAATACTTAGATGACATAGCCAAGATTTAGGAACTAATATGTTTGCTAGTTGAGACTTAACTAGTAACTGAGAACACAGAGTTAATTCCTTTTACTTTTTTGTACTAGCGAGGACTCTTGGTAGGAAGATTTGTTTCAGTGACGGTCACTACTGGAAATTGAGGATCTGATTGTGTGGTTTTAATCTCAGCACCAGGCAGCTGAGCTACCTGTAATGCTCTGGCTTTCAAGTTACAATCTCTGGCTCACAGTTTGCCTGAAACAGATAGAAAAGGCAGGTTAATTATGTTTCCAGTTATAGAGAAGTATCAGTGCTCCTCAGACCACTGACTGCAACTTCACAAACTAGGTTAAAATACAAAAGTATATTAAAGGGATATGTATTTACAGTTTTACTTTTTAAAGATTCATAGCCTCAATATATTCTTTTTTAGTACTTTTATAAAATAACATCCTGGATGATAAAAAGATTTTCAAACTGCCACTGTAAAACAAATCTATACGCTGCCCAAGTTAGTTTTAGGCAAGATGATCTTTTTCACATCAACTAAGATAAAATTAGTTTAACTTTGAAATGATGTCTAAGAGTATGTTTTACTTTTCACCCTGTGCCGGCCACAGATCCAACACGAATACATGTGGCACATGGATAGAAATGCTCACAGATGTAAGCATCTTTTGCTGAAGTTCTCAAAGTAACAAACTTCCAAATTAAGAAAGTTGCACAACTCAATGATTATTTCAGCCAGGTCTATGGACATTTGGAATTCGGTTAGCACTATGGAAGTGGGAATTAAAATGGTTTTTAATTTCCAAAAAAGTACTAGTACATGTGATTTTTCTGGACAGGAGTCATTGTTCAGTATATTCTTAAGTCCACTGAAGGCAACAACATACAGCACTATGTTGAGCAAGCTATTTAATCCTGCACATTTTATTTCTTCATTTGTAGAGTAAGAATAAGAGCAGTCCTGGGGCGCCTGGGTGGCTCAGTTTGTTAGGTGTCTGACTTCGGCTCTGGTCATGATCTCAGGGTCCTGGGATCGAGCCCCGCGTTGGGCTCTTTCCTAAGTGAAGAGTCTGCTTCCCCCTCTCCCTCTGCCCCTCCCCCCCCGCTCATGCCTGCTTTCTTTCTCTCTCTTTCAAATAAATAAATAAAATCATTAAAAAAGAATAATAGCAGTCCTTACTTCACAGATTTGTTAGGGTGTTTAATGCCTAAGACACCTGAAACAGTCCCTGGCATGTACTAAACATTCAACGACTATTATCTACTATTACTACCATTGTTAATATTATTATTAGAAATAATAATGCAAAAAATTACTAAAAGAAAGACAATCCAGGCTCTTTCCCCCATCTGTTTTAAAGGTTTCAAGTCTTAATTTGGAGTGCTTCCATACCTCTCTACTCAGGTCTAAAACACTCAATCTAAGACTTTTTTTCTGTTAAGAAGACATGATTTCATACGTCAAAGAAGAGGATTATTCAAAGCTTAATTACACTTTGGACAAAGAAGGTAATTGCACGTCTTCAGGCAGTTGGCATTTCTCTCTAAATTCCTACACTTTAAAAAACGAGGCATTAACTCTTCATTAGAGGACCCACAGTTTTAGTCGAGTCTGATAATGGAACCCTAGTGTCATTAATTTGGAAGAGATGAGAAACGATAGAGTTTGTATGGCCCAACGAAGATAATGTTTGGTTTTTTTTTTTTAAAGACTTTTATTTATATATTAGAGAGAGATACAGCGAGAGAGGGAACACAAGCAGGGAGTAGTGGGAGAGGGAGAAGCAGGCTCCCCGCTGAGCAGGGAGCCCAAACCGGGGCTCGATCCCAGGACCCTGGGATCATGACCTGAGCCGAAGGCAGATGCTTAATGACTGAGCCACTCAGGCGCCCCAAAGATAATGTTTTTTATCAGTCAGGATTCCAGGAAGAAATGGATAAGACACTCAAACTGCATATGAGGAGAGAGAAAACGACTCCATGCCAAGATATTGTCAGGTTGTGGTAAATCCGGTGTACAAGACTAGCAATGTCCTGAACCTCTACCACCCCAGTCCAGGGAAGGCGGCCTGCAGGTGGTCACCCCACAGGCAAGGAGCTGGGGAATGGCAAGAACCCCATGCTTCCCCCTTCTTCTGATCTCTCTAGTGCGGGGAGTGTGGGGCCTATTGAAGTTGTTCATTGCATTCAATGTCCTGACTCAGAGAGCAGATGCAAAGGGGTGGAGAGTGGATCTGTTGGGCAAATGGGGAAAATCCAGTACAGGTGAATGGGCAATAAACATGAGACCAAGAATGAAGTTGTTCTCTTCTCTCCCCTTCCTCCATCCCATAAAGATGGACACAGAGAAATAAGATTGCTCTTCTAAAATTTAAATTACATATGCAACAGGCCCACTTCATATGTCACCTTCACACATACATACCTCTGAGGTTAAAATCTGAAGCTAACTTTAAGATATTCACATATCCAAAGAAAGAATACGTGCATCAGAAAGAGGCTGATCAAAGCTGCTGCATTCTAATTAGACAGTGATTTTCTTTCCAAAATTCCCTTGAATTTCAAAGTTTACTTTACTTTGAAACACACACACACACACATGAATACCAGACAAATGCTTTACTCTAGATATCGACAGACATTGCTTACTTTCACTTCAGAATTTCAAGAGACTGAGTCATTTTATGATAAAATACTTATGGCTCACATACTTTTAAAAAATATAGTTTATTCAAGCATATAAACCAGTAATGGATATATTTAGTTATTTGATAGCAGTTATTTTAAGTATGTCATATAGATGAAGAGGGGCATCATTCAGTATTTTTCAGATGGGATGATATAGATTTTTCTTTTATTTTTGTCTCTACGGTGGAATTATTGACAAAGTAATGAAACAAAAATCTACTGTTCTACAGTTGTATGTCCTTGTACAGTAATTCTCAGCCTCTTTTATCTTATGTTCCACCAGCAATTATATCTAGTAGGCTCAACATGAACGTATTAGATGTATCTGATTAATTAATTAAGTGGAAATTTAAAAGCCCTTACTTCCAGGAAAGGTCATATTTCATTAATATTCTGCTATTATTTTATCATTATAAGGATTAAGCCTGTGAAAAATTATAGTAGAAATTGTTAAGGCTTTAAACCAAGCAAAAGCTATTCATTTAGTTGCTGAAAATAGTTATTATATGATTGAGTGAAATTTTACTACTTTAATAACTGTAAAACACAAAAATGTTCAATTAAAAATATTGCCATCAATAGGATTACGTAAAATGCTGCAATAGCAAAGCAGAGCAGAGGTGTTGGCATACAGAGGGCCAATGACACAGGAACGAAGCTCGGGAGGTGTATAAGATGTATCAAGGACATGATTGGTCAAAAGAAACGGAAACGGACAAAAGTCAAGTGAATATTCCACAGTAAGCATCTCACTGGGAAGCTGGACAACAAAAAGACTTTCTGGTCACATGGGAAGTAGGGATTAGAAGAAATATTGCCCAAGGTGACAATGAGTATATTGAAAATCATAGATCTCTAGAAGTCAGGGGACCTGGTGTGGCACAGACATGAGGGACAGCCAGTCATTAAACTGTAATGTTACTTCTGTGTCTCATCTAGATTCCCATGGTACTTGGACCCCATGGTACTTGGATGCCCTAACATATGTTCAGGCTCAGTGCTTTTTAGAAAAATGTTTTAGTTTGTTAGATATTCCCAATTATTTTAATTATATGTCTGAACTAAAATGTATTTCCCTTCTTAATGTAAGAATTTCTTACTTAAACGGTATATAAAAATCAAAAATTTTTAAATGAAAAAAGAAGAGCTAGTCAGCTATGAGCTCAGAGAAAAGAATGTCACTTGAACACCAGCTAATGTGTCCTGTACAGACTTGGGGACCCACGGGAGGGAAGGCTGGATGCACCAGGAAGACAGGAACTGAATCTGAGAATGGCCAGAGCAATAGCCACAGTCTAGAAAAGAGCCAACTCGGCATCGGGGATGAAGGAAGATGAGGAACCCAAGGACCCAGAGGAATGCCAAACCGGGAATGGGAAAGCCAAATACAACACCTGAACAGGGGCAGGAACTCGGAACAGAATGAGAAGAGACACGTGGCGAAGAGACAGCTCAGTAGTCTAGAGCGGAGCAGAATTCAAAGAAGGCGATGGGAAACTTTCACGGGCATCCACTGTGTAACATGCACCGCCAGGAGCTCTGCATGTCCATCTTCCGCAATCCTCACAGCCTTCTGGAACGTAGGGATTAATCATCCCAACCCTACCACTTCATTACAGAAGCCAGCAACACCGTCCCATGCACAGCACTAGCTTAAAAGACAGGGGGAAGGAATTCAGTTGCATTGAAAGTCCACTTACTAATAAAATTCTAAACACCTATTAATAAAAAAAAATGTGTCCACCATTTGTGGACACAATGAAGTAGACAGTACTGTATCCTTAACCCGAGAGTTACCATTGTATTTCATGGAAGAGTTGAAAGCAGCAAGACCAAGGGTCCAGGCCACCCCACTGCTTAGCTGTTACTAACTACTAGTGTAGGAAAGAAACATAAATAAGCCAATAGAGAAATGCAAGAATTCTTTCTACAAAAGATGTAACTATATACTTAGAAAATTGAGGGATGGTTGGGGTGCCTGGGTGGCTCAGTCGGTTGAGCGTCTGCCTTCAGCTCAGGTCATGATCCCGGGGTCCTGGGATCAAGTCCCACATTGGGCTCCTTGCTCAGCGGAGAGCCTGCTTCTCCCTTTCCCTCTGCCTGCCATTCTGCCTACTTGTGTGCACTCGAGCGCGCGCTCTGTGTCAAATAAATAAATAAAATCTAAAAAAAAAAAAAAAAGAAAGAAAATTGAGGGATGGTAACCAAAAATGATTCATGGTAATTAAAAGACGGAAAAAGAAATTTGTAGAAAGCCTGTCAGCTTTTCAATTCGTGCAGAGCATAACCTGTCCGGGCTGTGATGTAACAGAAACAAAATTACAGTAGAAATGTTGGGCTAGACACCATCAAAAGGCTCATAGTTTTTCAAATTAGTTAACATAAACAGTCCATTGATTTACTTATTCATCTATTAACTAACTAATTCTTTTATTAGTTATTTTTGTCAATAAAGCCAGAGGCCCCGTATTAGGGGAATGAGACAGTTTCCAGGGGCCCACCCTTGTGAAGTTTCCAGTCTGTCGGAGGGACCTGAGTGTTGGACAAGCGGTTGTGACAAGGACTGGTGGCTTCTCTCATGGATGAGATGCTGCCATCCCCCGAGCACTGGCACAGAGTAGTCCCAGAGAAGAATGTTTGTGTCCTACGAGGAAACCAGTTTTGTTAGTGTAGAGGTCTAGCTCATTTTATCAAAGAAAAACAAGGCACGGACAAGACAAATGCAAACCCTCCTTTGACGCTCTGTAATTACTGCGTAGCTTTACAAAGAGACGATATTGTAAACCTTGAGTTTTTTTCACCTGACTGGGTTTCAGGTGACATTTGGATCTTTTAAGAGGACAAAGGTGTGTCGTGGAGAACACGTGAAGTGCTTCAAGTTCAGGAAAGTACTCCCTGAAGAGGGGCAACAGGGCTCTGAGCATCATTACAATAAATGTCAAATACCCCAGAGGGACTGCTACGAAGGGACAATGCTCCCTGAGCTGAATCAGTGAGGGATTGAAGGGCGCAGACGCCCTATTTGAATAGCATCCCTTTTATGGTAGAGTCTGCCCTGGTTTTGCATAGCTCTTAGTGAACCAGAGCTGAATCCTTGCCTGCCCTGCTGCCCGCCTTTAAATGCTGAGCAGGGGTGATCTGCTCAAACATCCCTGTCAGGCCTGGGAATCGGGACCGGATGAGCTGGATTCGGGGCTCAGTCCAGCTGCAGACTAACCTGCAGGCAGATTTCATCTTTGTAAGCCTGTTTCCCCACCCTACCCCGAAAACACTTTATTAGGAAAAATTTCCAGCAAAAGGCAAACCTAAATGACTTTTACAGTGAACATGCATAATCCCATCACCTGGATTTTACCATTAATGTTTTACTTCCTCCGTCACATATCTACTCATCTATTCATCCCTCCATCCATCCATTAATCTCTTATTTTTTTGATGGATTTCCAAGTAATTTTGAAGAAATTGGTATACTTCCCCTTACATACCTAAGCATGGATATAATGAATTCGAGTTGAAGATTTGCTGACGATTTCTTCTTTTGATGTGAAAAAATGCAGATACATGAAAACACATAGATTTTAAGTGTCCTTTGCGGAGTTGTGAAAAATGCATGCACCTCTGTAATCCCAGCTCCTGTCAATAGAGTTCTCTGGTGGAACTCCCCCTCCCCCACTTTTTTTTTTTTTAGCTATAAAATGGAGGCGAGAGTACTTGTCTGAGAGCTGTTGTGAGGGTAATGTGAGCTAATGTGAAAAGAAGCTGTGTAGCTTGTAAAGTGGGGCACGAGAGTGAGGCACTATTTTTATAATTGTAATTAATATCATCATTGTCTCTTTGATGAGTCTTGCAATCAGATGTGAGGCCAACTCTGAGAGGGTGACAATTTCAGGGATACGTGTAACCTTAATGACTGTAAAAGCCATCGCAGTCCCAGTGTTAATCACCGGACACTTTGCACACAAGTAACGTAACAACACGGCTGCATGCACAGCATCCCTTCCAGTGGTCCGGGAAACTGTCCTCGGGCCGTGCCTGGCATACGTCTGGCAAAATGGGGATGGCAGCATTCCCTCCTCTTGATTTCATGACCATCCCTGTACCACGTGATCTGGGTGGCCCCAGAGGTCAGCCCTGGCTGCTTATTCCCCTCCCTACGCCTGGTGGCAGAAACTAGAGAACTAAGAGCGGCGCTATCATTTGAGGTGCCTGACTTCATGAAGTGGAGTTTTATGGTGTTATGTGTTTCTTCCTAAATAATTAAGAACATTGAGCACAACACATCTGTGTTTCTTTTATGCTAAGGTAGTTTTGATGATGCACCTTTGGTAAGGTGGGTGCACGCTGCACATATAACAGGCTCCTAATCTGCATTGCCGTTTACCCTTGGACATGAACATACTTCAGTTGGTGGAATTAGGGGTAACAGATTAAGTGGGAATTGTTGGGTTCTCCTGCCTGGACCTGGAAAGAGAGGGGAGGGGTCTTTCACTCAGAAGAAGCAAAATGCACTACAAAATGAAGGAAATACAAAAGAGCGAGGAAAGGCAATTAGTGGCAGACTAGAACAATAAGTCTTGCAAAAAGGCTTGAAGGTGAGCATTTCATCTGAAGTGGAAAGGAAGTCAGGTGCCCCTATTGCCGGAGACAGTGCCGTAAGAAGCCAAGCAACTCAGCCGGCAACTCGGGGAAATCAAAGGCTCGAAAAGCCAACCCGGGCTGAGACTTTTCCTCTGGTCCAGCATGGCTAGAAGATTATGTGAATTCCTACCCAGTGCGATGCTCTCACGTGGAGGTAAAAGAATACCAACATTTATAATACAGCTATCTAAAGCCAATATGTATATTCATGTATGATTAACTCAGTGTCAATATCATTGCTGTCGTTGGGCACCTGGGTGGCTCAGATGGTTAAGCGTCTGCCTTCAGCTCAGGTCATGGTCCCAGGGTCCTGGGATCGAGCCCCGCATCGGGCTCCCTGCTCAGTGGGAAGCCTGCTTCTCCCTCTCCTTCTACTGCTCCCCCTGCTTGTGTTCTCTTGCTCTCTCTGTTAAATAAATAAATAAAATCTTTAAAAAAATTATATCATTGCTGTTGTTAAATTAATAGCTCTGTGTGGAAAGCCCCAAGCAAAATAGTTTCCTCTAGACTTCAAGGAGAAGCACCAGAACCTACGTGACTCCTACAGAGTCACGATCTCCATATTTAGGCAGGGCCAGTCCTTGACCTATTCTTCCAAGTTACCAGTTTCAGGAACCCCTCAGTTCTTGAACAATGATCAACAGTCATAAAAATAGTTCATGTTTATGAGTACTTACTCTGTGCTGGCACTGTTCTGCATGTTTTAATTCATTATTTTATTCAACAATACTCAGAGCAACTCTATTTGGATACTTATTTACATTGAGGGAAACAGGCACAGTGAAGTTCAGCAACTGGCTCAACTACCAACCCAGTTGAAAGAATGGAATCATGGGATGCTTGGGTGGCTCAGTCAGTTAAGTGTCTGCCTTCAGCTCAGGTCATGATCCCAGGGTCCTGGGATCGAGTCCCACATTGGGCTCCTTGTTCAGTGGGGAGCCTGCTTCTCCCTCTCCCACTGTCTGCCACTCCCCCTGCTGGTACTCACTTGCTCTCTCTCTCTCTCTCTCTCTGACAAATAAATAAACAAAATCTTTTAAAAAGAAAAGAAAGAAAGAAGTGGAGTCAGGATGCCACCTGAGCCCATAGTTTTAGGTACTTTGATGTGTGTTTCTGGGTAACCAATCCCTACAGAGTTGTGGTCAGAACTGCCTACTCTATCAAGGAGATGTGACAGGTGCCTGATGAAATTAAAGGCCAGAACACCCCGGGAAGTGAGTTTGAAATATATCATGCTAACATGACCTATCTTGTTAGCATAAATACCATCAATTGTCTAGGACTAAAACAAATGTCTTTGGGAAGCTACTTTGGATCAAGGTGGCAGTAGTTTCTCTCTCTCGTAGAGAGAGTTTCCCAACTACTGAGATACTATGGAAATATGTTTTTCTGGAAACTTATAATTCAATTGAATTATGGCTGCAAGTACAAGCCCAGGTGATCTCGTTTTAGACTTTCTCTTTAAGTTGGAACTCTATTGGTAGTAACATCTAAGTAAACAAGTTTTCCATTTTATAATCCCTTAGTCTATTCTACTTCCCACTTTTCTCAACAATTATTTCATATTTTGTTACTTTCCTCAAACTTCTCATCACTTCACCCCCTTCCATAGTCTCAGCTAATGACTTGCTTACGATTTAATTGAGAAAATCAAAGCAATCCCAAGAGACCTTCCACAAGTGTCCATAGCATATCTAAGTGACTCTGCATCTGAGACCTTATGGTCCAACTTCCTCTTTGTTATTACGAATGTACTATCCTGGCTCCTTGCCAAGGGCAACCCTTGCACTTGTACGTGAAATTGCAATTCCATTCCCTGAAATACTCAAGGATATTACCCAGCAATTCTGTCCTCTCCTTCTTGAATGGTCAGTTTCCGTGCCAACACCTACTGAATAATTTCCATCCACTATTATGTGTCCCATCTCTGGGCCATTTTTCTGCCATCCTTCCCTGTCAAACTCCTTAATTGAGTTGCCTCTACTTGATGCCCCTAATCCACCCCTCCCATTCCCTCTCAACTCTCCCCAGTTATGCTTTTGTTCTCAATTCTCCACCTACACTAGTCTTGTCAAGGGCACTAATGACCTCTATATTACTAAATCCAATCATCAAAACTTAATCATATTATTTAAACTATAAGTGACATTGTCGATCCCTCCTTCCTCCATGAAACTATTTCTTCATTTGACTTCCACATTATCACTCTCCTAGTTTTCTGTTTATCTCTCTGATTACTCCTTTTCAGTCCCATTTGCTGTTTCACTGTGCATCTCTGACCTCTAAAGGTTGGAGTGTTTCTCTTTCTTTTTCCATACTCATAGGTCATCTCATTGAGTCTCATTGCTTTAAATGGCATCTTCATGCACATGGGCTCTCAGATTTATAGCTCCAACTCCTACTGCTCTCCTGAGCTAGACTAAAATTTATCAAATGCCCACTCAAGGAATGGGACTATCAACTCAACTTTTGTTAGGTGAAAATGAAGGAAGGCAAGAACTGAAAAACAACAGGAAGTATATGTGGCAGACCCTGTTAGTTGTCTACTCAAAATCCGTTCTCTTACCTGTTCCTTGCTAACAGTTTTCTGATTTTGCCCAGGTATCCATATTTCAGGAGAGTTTTCCCACCCCAGCTCAAGGATAAGTCCCATATTTTCTTAAGCAATGAAGCAGTACCCTTGCTAATCTTTTGTTTAGGAGAAGTTGTTTCTGGACAATAAGATGTGAGGAGAAATACGATGGATGGATTCTGAGAAGGTCTTCCTTGACAAAAAGACATGCACAGGCAAGGGTGGTCAATCTTCTTCCAATGGATTTTGGGGTGGGGGTGCTGGATGGGATGCCTGGAGCTCCTGCAGCCCACTGGTGGCACAGAGCCAGGGTGTGCCTAAAACAAGTCCTATATACTGAGGGGGGTTAAGTAGGATGATGTGAAGAGAGTGAGTCCCTGATAATATCAGCCTTTGAAATAACAAACCCAGGAGCTGCTCTACAGTTAAACTTCCTGTTATGAGGACGCAAGTTTGCCTAATTTAATCTCATTGAGTTGGCATTTTCTGTTACTTGTAACTTCAACATGAAAACTGGCATAGTGTTGGATTTTTCGGGGAGTACATTTGAATGTCCTTATCTATGTTTAACTGGGATAGTCAACATCAGATTCTCTACTCTTTTCTGATCATCTGTTCTTGCAATCTCACTGCCACCAAGAAGCTGACCACTAGGTCACCTGCTGCTTTCCCTACTTGATCATCCATTCTGTTGAACATCCTCTTCCCACCATTTGGCTTAGAGGCAAGACTGGAATTTTTCAAAAGAAACGTTATAGAAAACTAATTATATAGAAAAAGAATATGTCTTTCCCCCTCTCTTTCCTCTTTTTCTTCCTCCTCCTCCTTCTTCCTATCCTTCCCTTCCTACTTCTCCTTATTCTTTCCTTCCTTCCTTCCTTCCTTCCTTCCTTCCTTCCTTCCTTCCTTC